>NC_057797.1:468236715-468250518 GCF_018294505.1 Triticum aestivum
TGGGGATCAGAAGGAGTATATAGTACGTTCATAAGCGAAACGAATGTATGTACCCACCCTAGTCCTCTTAAATCGATCTCTGGACCCCGAGATGAAATCGAGAGAGAATGAGTGGGGGCATGTGTGATACCTAAGGCGGATTCAAAATTTTGAACCGGTGATCATAGCATCCGCAAATCATATATAAAGGGTATACAATGTTTGTTTCATTCTTGAACGTACAATATACTCCCTCCTATCCTTTCTAGTTTACATATAAGTTTTATGTGTAGTCAAAGTATCTCTACTTTGATAAAAAAAGTATCAACATTCAACAACACCCAATCAATATTGTTAGATTTGTACGTACTCCTAGAATTGTACTCGAGCTGGTTTTCAATTTGTTGTCAACCATGTGAATGTGCTTGTTCTCGCGCATGCTCTTCCTACTAGGATTTCGCCACGTATAGCCAGTCCAATAGTAACTTTTTTAAGTTCCCTGTCCAATAGTACTAGTGGAGTACTGACAACATCTGTACTAGAGTATGCAGTGCTCATAGTTGTACTCCCTCCTTCCATTTATATAGGGCCTATGTGGAGGAGAGAGATGTGAAAAAGTAAGGGGAGTTAGCTCTCATGCAAGAGCCTAGCTATATACGCATTCCTAGTTAAATATGTACAATAAATATGAAGAAAGAGATGGAGAGGAGATGGAAAAAAGTACTCATACAATAGCCAACCTTATAATTTGTTTTGTGGGAAATAGCCAACCTTATAGCCCACACTACTGTATGAGTGCATATAATAGATGATGGCTATAGATGACATGGCAGTTCCTTATAGCCATCTACTGGCTATATTATTAATCATGCTCTAATGCGTTTTTCAAAACTGCATTTGACTATTGACAAGATTAATAGTACAAGATTAATAGCTCCTTTCACATATGTATGCACAATGTGTCCATATGAGGTAGTAGCCATGTCTCATGTGCATCGAAGTGGAATTGTGAGAGGAGAGATGTCACCTCGGTTTCAAGAGATCTTGCACGTGCTCGTGTGATGGGTCCAAGAGGTGTTGTAGGAGATGTAGTTGGGTCCATGGGGATGGCCTTGGGATGCTCCGCATCATATCCCCTCCCTTGGGGAAGATCCGTCCTCGGATCAAATTCTTCATCACAATGGAAGGGCGAGAGATCTTTGACGTTGAAGATGTCGCTCGCGTTGTACTTGTCGCGCGGGAGGTCGATCTTGTAAGCGTTGTCGTTGTATCATGCGAGCACCTTGAAGGGTCCATCCACTGGTGGTCAAAGCTTGGACTTGTGTTCTTGTGGAAAGCGATCCTTGCGAAGATGTAGCCACACGAGATCACCAACGTTGAAGACCGTAGGTTTCTTGTTGAAGTTGAGCTTGGTCGCAAGGCGTTGAACTTGGCGCTCGATGGTGTTTCTTGTATCTTCATGCACCTTCTTGAGGTGTGTCACACGTGCACTTGCATCCAAATTGATGCGCTCTTGGAGTGGTAGAGGTAGAATATCCAAAGGGGACAAAGGGTTGAACCCGTAGACGACCTCGAAGGGGGACTTGCTGGTTGTTGAGTGTCTTGCTCGGTTGTAGGCGAACTCGGCGATAGGTAGGCACTCCTCCCACTCCTTGATGTTCTTCTTGATGAGTACTCGAAGTAGAGTGGAGAGTGTGTGGTTGGTAACCTCCGTTTGGCCATCGGTTTGTGGATGGTACGCCATGGAGAAAAGTAGCTTGATTCCGAGCTTGGCGCATAGGGTCTTCCAAAATTAGCTAAGGAACTTGACGTCACGGTCCGAGACGATCGTCTTTGGCACTCCGTCTAGACGCAATATTTCCCTACAAAAGAGATTAGCAAGAAGCATCGTCTATCTTGTTGCAAGGAATAAAATGTGCCATTTTTGAGAAACGGTCGACAACGACAAATACCGAATCCTTCCCATTTTGAGTCCTAGGCAAACCAAGTACAAAGTCCATGCTAATATCTTCCCATGGTTGGTATGGAACTGGTAGAGGCATATAAAGGCCATGGGATTGAGCTTTGGACTTAGCTTTGCGATATGTAGAGCATCGGTTGGTGAAGCGGTTGACGTCGTGAAACATCTTGGGCCAAAAGTAGTTCTTCGAGAGCGTGGCAAACGTCTTGTCTCATCCAAAATGTCCCATTAAGCCTCCTCCATGAGATTCCTGCAAAAGCAACAAACGAAGAGAAGACTCGGGGATGCAAAGTTTGTTAGCTCTCATAAGATATACATCTTTGATGTAATAGCGTTCCCAAGATGTATGCGTCAAACACTTGGCATAAGGAGTAGCAAAGGTAGGGTCGTGCTCATACAAGTCTTTGATATGCTCAAAACCAATGACATCCAATTCAAGTTGAGTGACAAGCATGCATATGTGGGAAAGGGCATCCGCCACAATGTTTTCCTTACCCTTAATGTACTTCATGACATAAGGGAAAGACTCAATAAATTCACTCCATTTGGCATGACGCTTGTTCAACTTGGTTTGGCCCTTAAGATACTTGAGCGTTTCATGATCGGTATGAATGATAAACTCATGAGGGCGAAGATAGTGTTCACATTCGTGCAAAACGCGTACTAAAGCATATAGCTCTTTGTCATAGATGGGGTATTTGAGTTGCGCGCCAGAGAGTTTCTCACTAAAGTAAGCTATGGGGCGCTTCTGAAGCGTTAACACGCCTCCTATGCCATTACCACTAGCATCACAATGAACCTCAAAGGGTTTGTCAAATTTGGGTAATGCAAGCACGGGAGCATGAGTAAGCAAGTTCTTAAGCTCATTGAAAGCGGTATCTTTGGATGGTCCCCAAATAAAAGGCGCATTCTTCTTGCTCAAAGCATGCAAAGGCGAAGCAATTGTGCTAAAATCCTTCACAAAGCGGCGATAGAAACCCACAAGGCCAAGAAAGCTACGCACTTGTTGCAAATTGGTTGGTTGTGGCCAAGTCTTAATAGCATTGATCTTGGACTCATCAACATGAACACCCTTAGAAGAAACAACAAAACCCAAGAAAATGAGCTTGTCAACAGCAAAAAGGCATTTCTCTATATTAGCATAGAGTTTCTCTTTTCGAAGAGTTTGCAAAATGGTTCGAACATGGGTGACATGATATGTAAGAGATTTGCTATAAACAAGGATATCATCAAAGTAGACCACAACAAATATACCAATGTAAGGGCGAAAGACATGATTCATAAGACGCATAAAAGTGCCCGGTGCTTCCGATAGACCCATAGGCATGACTAACCACTCATACAAGCCAAATTTGGTTTTGAAAGCGGTTTTCCATTCATCACCCTCTTGTATGCGGATTTGATAGTAACCACTCTTAAGATCAATTTTGGAAAATATAGTGGCACCACTAAGCTCATCAAGCATATCATCAAGGCATGGAATGGGATACCTATAGCGAACGGTGATAGCATTGATAGGTCTACAATCGGAGCACATGCGAAAACTACCGTCTCGTTTTGGCACAAGAATGACCGGGACAACGCAAGGGCTCAAACTTTCACGCACATGTCCGTGGTCTATGAGATGCTTTACTTGCCTTTGTATTTATTTGGTTTCTTCGGGGTTGACGTGGTAAGGAGCTTTGTTCGGAAGCGGTGCTCCGGGGATGAGGTCGATGCGGTGCTCAATGCCTCGTAGTGGAGGTAGTCCCAGAGGTAGCTCGTCGGGAAAAACATCATGAAATTCCTGCAAAAGAGAAGACAACACTAGAGGAAGATTGTGAGAAGTGTTAGTTTGTGGTGCATTGTCCTTGCACACAAGGATGTAGTGTAGGACACTAGATGGGTTCTCACACACTCCTCTTATCTCACTTTTTGTGGCAAATATGACTAAGTTCTTCTTTTCACTCATCGTGGAGGTGTTTGATTTGGGATTCTGGCGCTCACTCTCTTTTTGGTGGCTTGCTCTCTCACTATAATCTCCACAATGGGTGGCTTGCTTATCGGCGATCACTTGACTTGGCGACATTGGACATAGGACGTACTCCTTGCCCTTCATCTTGAAGATGTAGTGGTTCGTTCGACCGTTGTGGATGACTCCTCTATCAAATTGCCATGGGCATCCAAGGAGAAGATGGCAAATGGCCATTGGAACGATGTCGCACTCCAAGGTGTCTTCATAGGCGCCAATTTTGAAGGAGACTTGTACTCGGTGCTCAACTTGGATAGTGCCGGAGTCGCTAAGCCATTGCACATTGTATGGATGTGGGTGCTTCGTCTTGGGCAATTGGAGCTTGGAGCAAAGTTCTTCACTTGCCAGATTATGACAACTCCCTCCATCAATGATGACCTTGACTGATTTTCCATTGATGCCGGCCTTGGTGTGGAATATGTGGCATCTTTGGTCTTCTTCTTGGTGATGTTGGAGAGTCAAGACCTTGGAGATAACAAGGGCGGGACTTGAATCTTCATCGCAAAAGACTTGTTCCTCTTCATCGTTCACTTGCCGGTGCATGGAGACTTGCTCAAGAGCATCCATTTCTCCTTCACTCAACGAGTCATATGTGCCATCATCGTTGAGGATCATTGTTCGCTTGTTGGTGCACTCGTAGGACATGTGGCCTCGGCCTCCACATGTGAAGCACTTGAAGGAACTCGTCTTGACGGTCTCATTGGTTGGGGTTGATGATGATGAAGCTTTCGGCTTGGAGTTGCTTGTAGTAGGATGAATTGGAGTTGACGAAGCTTTCTTGGAACTCGACTTGTCGATGTTGGTATTAGAAGGCTTGGTAGTCTGTGGTGGAGTCGTTCAAGATTGGTTGTTGGAGAAGCCATACAACTTGGATGAGAACTTGGCATACTTGAAATCATCTTGCACTTGGTGTTCCGCTTTGGTAGCTTGATGCACTAGTTCGATGAGGTTTGAGTATGGTTGGAAGTCGGTGATCTTCTTGATAGAATGGTTGACTCCATTCAAGAAACGTGCTATAGTTTGCTCATCATCTTCCGTGACATTGGCTCATATCATGGCAATCTCCATCTCCTTGTAGTACTCTTCAACTCTCTTGGTTCCTTGCTTGAGTAGTTGGAGTTTCTTGAAGAGGTCGCGGTTGTATTAGGTAGGCACAAAGCGTGCTCTCATGACATCGTTCATTTCGGCCCAAGTGGTAATGGGTGGTTCACCTCTTGCCTCACGGCGCTCTATGACTTGTTCCCACCAAATGGGGACATAGTCTTGGAACTCAAGGGATGCCATCGCAATCTTCTTCTCCTCTTCATAGATGTGCAAACGGAAAATTTTGTCGACCTTCATTGCCCATGAAAGGTACTCTTCGGGATCATTGCTTCCGTTGAACTTGGGCATGGTGAACTTGAGCTTGCCATAGCGTTGCTCTTCAATGTGTTGGGGTCGGGGACGATGACGCCCATGTTGTTGATGATTGTCAAGCTCGTGTTGCTCTTGGTGAGGAGGGTTGTCAACCTCATGTTGCTCTTGTCGTGGAGGATTTCCAATGTCTTCATGCCCTTGATGAACTTGATGTTCTTGGCGAGCTTGTGTAGGAGCTTGTCGAGCTCGAGGAGGAACTTGAGGAACGTGACAGTGCACGCGAGCTTGATGTCGTCGTTCATGAATTTCTTCGTGAAGTGCTTCTTCTTGTTCACGAGCTTGTCAGCCTCGGTCGCCTATGGCTCGACTTGAATCTCGTAGGGCTTGTGGCGCCGCAAGTGCTTGAGTTTCACGGAGTTGTTGTTCTTGGCGTTGTGCCTCGGCATTTTGTGCAACTTGGTGTAGACGCGCTCGCTCTTCCTCTTCATGTTGGCCTTGTCGTTGCCGTTCTCGTGCTAGCGCAAAGGCCTCTTGAGTTTGATGTTGTCGGCGCTCTTGAGAGTCGGTATTGTGTGGAGCATTGAGGCTTGCTTGATGACCGTTGCGCGCAACACGGCGTAGAGTGTTTGATGTCGGTGTACTTGAGCCAGAGAGGGTGAAGTCGGAGTGTCGACTTGAGCGAGTCCTTCTTGATGAAGACGAAGTGGAAGAAGAGTGGTTGAGCAACAAACCACGAATTTCGTCCATCCTTGCGTCATTCTCTTGCTTGTGATCGTCAAGCTTGTGGTGGAAGTAGTCCCTTGTACGTTGCTCGAAGTGTCGCAACTCGGCGGCGAGGTTGTCAATGCATTCACTCATGGCTTGTTGCTCTTCATGCAAAGCACGTTGTGCACCAAAGAGGTGACTCTTGGTAACATAGGATTTATGTCGTCGTCGTGCTCGATGAAGAGTGGGTTGGTAGAAGTACTTGGCCTATCCATCATTCCAATATACACAATGTGAGTGGTAGAAAGAGAATAACGAATACCAAATGTACCTTGACCGAAGTTGAAAGTGGATCGATGATCACTCCAATGTAGGACAAGGAAATAACACAATTGGTACTAGCTCTTGTCGGTTTCTCACACCTACACAAGTAAAATATTTTGGTGGAGCTTGGTTAGGATGGTGGCACAAAATTTGATGCAATTGTAAGTGAGCTTCAATAATGTTGGAAAAGATTCGCAAGATGCAATGCAACAAGTAGACCAAGCATATAAGGTACATGGAAACACACACGCAAAAAGATAAGTGGGGTCATACAACCAAGGGTGAGCCAAAATGTCGAATCCACAAAAATGCTCTTGTTGCACAATACTAGAGAGACGCTAGCACGATTGCACAATAGGCGGATACAAGAATTTGTGCACAACCTACTTAGCAAAAATGCAATGACTTCTATCCCAAGTATACTCTACGCAAGGTGTTTCTATGATATGATCCAAGATGATCTAGTATGACAATCTTAATGTTGTATGACGCTATGGTTCTTGCTTAAAAGCTCTTTGCTTATCTTTCCTCTTTGCTTAAAAGCTTGTTTGGCTCTTTGATGTTTGAGCTCTTTTCTCATGCAATGCTTGATGAACCAAAGAGAGCAATTGTGTATGCGATGACAACTTTGTGACACAAGAGATGATACCAATATATGCAACAATGATGTATGTATGCTATGGGAAGTACGATCACTAATGTGCACAAGTCTCGTTGCCGGCAATACTCAATGGCTACTCTCGATGGGTAAGCAACGCAAAGGAGTAAGGCTATGATGTCTATCAATGTAATGGCAAGAGTGATATGTCCAAAACCAAGATGAGGTTACCGTACTTTGGTGGTGGTGTTGATGAGCGGCGGTGGTGTTGATGTCAAACCGTACCTAGGTATCCAAAACATGAGAGGATATGGAACCGCAACTCAAATTCTCAAAGCTCGAAGTGGCAACACGTGTCGGAGTGTGAAACGGTCCAAATGGTGGTGGTATGCGGAAGTAGTGATGGTGTAATGGTGGTGGGAGTGCGTATGCGGAAATGTGGGGCGGTGGTGGTGACTATACTGAAAAAAAATCAGTTTCATCAGGGAACTCCGGGCATCCGATGGGGAGCGGTCGTCCGGTCGTCGGACATCCGGTGGTGATCGGACGTCCGATGCGTGGGCACTGTTCGGGCACGGGAAGAATGGCACGTGGGCGAGGTCGGTGATGTGAAAGTCGTCGATTGTGGGCGATTTCGTGGATGGACAGGGTGGAGACAAGGGGGAAAAGCAAGATCCACTCAATACAAAGCAAATCCACGGATCCAAACCAACAAAATCTCAACACACCAACAAATCACAAAAAAAATTTGGGGATATTTTTGTGGGGAATTTTCGAATTAGGACGAAAAACAACAAAAACAAGTCTAGAAACACAATGGGGAGGCTCCAAAATCGTGATCAACGTGGCTCATGATACCAAGATGATGTAGGGTAGGAACCCTATAGGCTGATATTTCACGAAAGGAGCGGATCCTGCGAAGAACACGAAGAACACGAGGAGGGAAACGAGGGAAAACACAAGAGGGACGCTCAAACTAACAAGAACAAGTCACACATGTGCTAGATCCTCGAATACATAGGGTTCACACGGTACACAATCAACTAAGGACGATACAAGGGTAACGATCTTCTCCGTGAGGAGGTCTTGATGTTCTTCCCTAAAGAGGGTTCTTGAATCCGCTTGGGGGATCTTCTCCGTAGGAGGCTCGAATATCCGAGGAGAAGGTAACCAGGTGGATGAGCAAAGCTCTCACACGAAATATGAGCTAATCCTTTGCTAACCCTAGAAAGGAGGTGGGAGAGGTCTATTTATAGTCTAAGTGCAAATGGGGCGAAAGTAGGGGTACATGGGCCTCGGGCCCGAATCTGCACGCAGCCAGGTACCGGACGTCCGCTGGTGGCCGGTCGTCCGCTGGTGGCCGGTCGTCCGGTGTCTCAGGAGGGGCCGGTCATCCGGTGTCCTCCGGACGTCCGTTGGTTCTGCTCTGTGATGGGGGTGCCGGACGTCCGGTAACTCCGGACTTCCGCTAATGGTGGCTCGGGTGCGGTCGCGCCGGTCGTCTGGTCGGGGCCGGATGTCCGCTCATTCGCCTTGGGTGCAGGGGCACCGGTCATCCGGTCTGGACCGGGCGTCCGCTCGCTAGGGGTCGGCTGGAGCATCAGGCGCCGGACGTCTGGTCCCGGCCGGTCGTCCGGTGGCTGGGACTTTTCCTGCAGCCCTTCTTCTTCTCCATCTCCACGTCCATCTTCCTTCTCTTCTTCTCCTTGCTCCTTAGCTTCTCCATGATACCTGAGTATGCACAAAGTGTCCATATGAGGTAGTAGACATGTCTCATGTGCATCGAAGTGGAATTGTGAGAGGAGAGATGTCACCTCGGTTTCAAGAGCTCTTGCACGTGCTCGTGTCATGGGATCAAGAGGTGTCATAGGAGATGTAGTTGGGTCCATGGGGATGGCCTTGGGATGCTCGACATCAAAAGAATTTCAGAGTGAAGTGGAAAATTATCGTAACAAGAAAATAAAGTTTCTACAATCTGATCATGGAGGAGAATATTTGAGTTACGAGTTTGGTCTTCATTTAAAACAATGCGGATATTTCCCAACTCACGCCACCCGGAACACCACAGCGTAATGGTGTGTCCAAACATCGTAATCGTACTTTACTAGATATGGTGTGATCTATGATGTCTCTTACTAATTTACCGCTATCATTTTGGGTTATGCTTTAGAGATGGCCGCATTCACGTTAAATAGGGCACCATCTAAATCCATTGAGTCGACTCCTTATGTACTATGGTTTGGCAAGAAACCAAAGTTGTCGTTTCTTAAAGTTTGGGGCTGCGATGCTTATGTGAAAAAGCTTCAACCTAATAAGCTTGAACCCAAATCGGAGAAATGTGTCTTCATAGGATACCCAAAAGAGACAGTTGGGTACACCTTCTATCACAGATCCGAAGGCAAGACTTTTGTTGCTAAGAATGGATCCTTTCTAGAGAAGGAGTTTCTCTCGAAAGAAGTGAGTGGGAGGAAAGTAGAACTTGATGAGGTAACTATACCTGCTCCCTTATTGGAAAGTAGTTCATCACAGAAACTGGTTTCTGTGACACCTACACCAATTAGTGAGTAAGCTAATGATGATCATCATGAAACTTCAGATCAAGTTACTACCGAACCTCGTAGGTCAACCAGAGCAAGATCCGCACCAGAGTGGTATAGTAAACCTGTTCTGGAGGTCATGTTACTAGACCATGACGAACCTACGAACTATGAGGAAGCGATGATGAGCCCAGATTCCGCAAAATGGTTGAGGCCATGAAATCTGAGATGGGATCCATGTATGAGAACAAAGTGTGGACTTTGGTTGACTTGCCCGATGATCGGCAAGCCATCGAGAATAAATGGATGTTCAAGAAGAAGACAAACGCCGATGGTAATGTTACTATCTACAAAGCTCGACTTGTTGTGAAAGATTTTCGACAAGTTCAAGTAGTTGACTATGATGAGACCTTCTCACCCGTAGCGATGCTTAAATCCGTCCGAATCATGTTACCTATTGCCGCATTTTATGATTATGAAATTTGGCAAATGGATGTAAAGACTGCATTCCTGAATGGATTTCTGGAAGAAGAGTTGTATATGATGAAACCTGAAGGTTTTATTGATCCAAAGGGTGCTAACAAAGTGTGCAAGCTCCAGCGATCCATTTATGGACTGGTGCAAGCCTCTCGGAGTTGGAATTAATGTTTTGATAGTGTGATCAAAGCTTATGGTTTTATACAGACTTTTGGAGAAGCCTGTATTTACAAGAAAGTGAGTGGGAGCTCTGTAGCATTTCTAATATTATATGTGGATGACATATTGTTGATTGGAAATGATATAGAATTTTTGGATAGCATAAAAGGATACTTTAATAAGAGTTTTTCAATGAAAGACCTCGGTGAAGCTGCTTACATATTGGGCGTCAAAATCTATAGAGATAGAACAAGACGCTTAATTGGACTTTCACAAAGCACATACCTTGACAAAGTTTTGAAGAAGTTCAAAATGGATCAGGCAAAGAAAGGATTCTTGCCTGTGTTACAAGGTGTGAAGTTGAGTAAGACTCAATGTCCGACCACTGCATAAGATAGAGAGAAAATGAAAGATGTTCCCTATGCTTCAACCATAGGCTCTATCATGTATGCAATGCTGTGTACCAGACCTGATGTGTGCCTTGCTATTAGTTTAGCAGGGAGTTACCAATGTAATCTAGGAGTGGATCACTGGACAGTAGTCAAGAACATCCTGAAATACCTGAAAAGGACTAAGGATATGTTTCTCGTTTATGGAGGTGACAAAGAGCTCATCGTAAATGGTTACGTTGATGCAAGCTTTAACACTGATCCGGACGATTCTAAATCGCAAACTGGATACGTGTTTATATTGAACGGTGGAGCTGTCAGTTGGAGAAGTTCTAAACAAAGCATCGTGGCGGGATCTACGTGTGAAGCAGAGTACATTGCTTCTTCAGAAGCAGCAAATGAAGGAGTCTGGATGAAGGAGTTCATATCCGATCTAGGTGTCATACCTAGTGCATCGGGTCCAATGAAAATCTTTTGTGACAATACTGGTGCAATTGCCTTGGCAAAGGAATTCAGATTTCACAAGAGAACCAAGCACATCAAGAGACGCTTCAATTCCATCTGCGATCAAGTCCAGGTGGGAGACATAGAGATTTGCAAGATACATACGGATCTGAATGTTGCAGACCCGTTGACTAAGCCTCTCTCACGAGAAAACATGATCAACACCAAGACTCCATGGGTGTTAGAATCATTACTATGTAATCTAGATTATTGACTCTAGTGCAAGTGGGAGACTGAAGGAAATATGCTCTAGAGGCAATAATAAAGTTATTATTTATTTCCTCATTGTCGGTGGGAAACGACACCTATGTGATCACAAGAATCCCTACTGCGGTTGCGGGGCGCAGGGTTGAGAGAAGAGCGGATCTAATAGAGAGCACGCGGTTTCATTTATCCAGGTTCAGGCCGCGAGGATGCATAAAACCCTAGTACTGCTTTGGTGGATGTATTCTGAGTTCTCGAACTAGCTATAGGGTGTAACGAGCTCCAAAAAGCCGAATCCCTCCCCTCGTCGCCTTGGGCCTCCTTTTATAGAAAAAGGGGTTGCCACAGTGGCACACAGGAGGTGGAAAGGCCACAGTGTTGCGAGGTTATCCTGGTATTACAGGACAAAGCGCATTAAATGTGAGGCTTAGGTGTCCCTCCACTTTATCGAGGGCGGGGGCGAGGCCCGTCCCGTCCGTCGCCGCTCCTCCAAGCTTCGACATGCGCCCTAGCCAGTGATGCATGCGGTGCCATGTAGGTAGGCAGGCAGCTGAGGTGGCGCGGTGGTGGAGTCTCCACGAAGGGCTGCATGTCGCCACGCAGGTGCCTGCCCAGCTGGTTGAGTCGGCAGCTGCATGCGAACAGCGGCGGAGACTTGGCTGGTGTGGGCCTGACGGTGGCCCTGCTGGTGCGCTTGGCGAGGGCCTTACGGGGTGGCCCGGCAAGGGTCTTGTTGTGGCGTGCAGGCGTCCCCGGCAAGGATCTTGCCGGGGGTCTTGTGGGTTTCTTCGGTGAGGATGGCTGCCTTCCTATCCTCATTTGACCTTGACTATTCTTTGTCTTCACGAAGATCTGCATGCCAGCACAGAGGTGCCTCCCGAGCCCTGTCCAATGCATTTGTCGAGTGTTGGTGGGCTTGAGGGTGGCTCACTCGGCTGGCGTGGGCGAGTTGCCCCAGCAAGGGTCTTGCCGGTGCCGCTGAGGCTGCCCCGGCAAGGGTCCTTGTCGGGGAAACCTGCTTTGCCCATCCGAACTTTGTGGCCTTGGTCCTTGTCATTGCTTTGCTTCGTCTTGGGCTTCGATCTTACCTTGTCTTACCTCCCTTGCTCTGCTCGATGTGGTCACGGGCGTGGCTCTGACTGCCCGTGCACAGGTAAAGGGGTACAAAAATGCGCCCCTAGTTTTGTACACCGACATGAGCCCCCGGGCCTGGGCCACACATAAGCACGACGCGTTGTTGGGTCAGGCCCAAAACGGTGCGCGGGCAGGCGGGGCGGTTTTTACCGTGGTAAGGTTTTTCGCGCGCTGTACTCCCCACGACACGCGCGCGCGGCGCGGGGTGGAGGGGCGTGCGTCCCTTGGGCGGCATGCGTGGGGCGGTTTTCACACGCATGCGTCACATCATAGTAAAGATGCGGCTCGCACCTTCCCCGTAAAGGGAGGGAGGCATGCAGGCACGGCTCATTTACTGGATGAGTCTTCAAGGTGTCCACTCCCTCGATCAAGGGGTGGGGAGTGGTTGCCTCACCCGTCCCCTCGGTTCTGCACGTCTGCCACATGTCTTTCATGCGCTCGGGGTGGCAGACGGTGGAGGCGGGAATCCGGGCCGTCGCTGGTTGGGGCAGCGGGTCGATCTTGGTTCCCTGCGCCTCCCGTGTCTTGATTGGCTGAGCAGGGCGGCCGAGCCCCGACCCTGTTCCTTTATAAAGAGGGGGAAGGGGGGATGGCACCCCGCATTCTTCCATCTTCTACCTCCCTTTGCTTCTGTTCCTTCCTTTCATTCACCATGGAGAAAGGGAATACCGGTCCTCCAACGATGGCGGCGAGGGTCGCCGCTCGACAATGCATCCCTCCTCCCCCTGAGCCCGTGTTGGCAGAGCCGGCCGCGAGGGGAAGGGGGAGGGGGTGAGGCCGTGGGCGAGGCCGGAGCAGAGGGCGTATGTCACACCCTAGCTAGTACATGCATTAGAGTGTTGCATCATGTTTATTCTTTCATCAGAAAACTGAAATGGGGATGACAGAACCCCCAGCCCCCTCTGAAACCAACTAGGGTTTACTAAAAACTTTTTCAATGAACCTGAAATGCCCTTCTAAAATGCCCATCATTTTTGTCTTGGTTCAGAACCTCTGCCAGAAGTGATGCACATTTTCCTAGGCCATCTTAGGGTCTTTGAATTAAATCATAGATATTTGAATTTGGGCATTTAAAATTATATAAAATATTCAAATGCTCAAATATCTCCAAACTAAAATGTTTCATGTTGGAAATAATCCAACTATGGACCAGGAGTAGTTTGGTGATTTTAGGAGTTGCCTAAGTATTTTTATTAATTCAACAAAGTTGCAGAAGTATTAAAAAACAGAAAACAGAAAAAAATAACAAAACCTTACCTGGCGCCCAGCACCCGGCCCACCTGCCGGCCCAACCCAGCGCCGCGCCAGCGAGCTGCTTGCCGGCCAGGCAGGCAGGCAGGTGCTCGACGGCGAGCACCGCATGGGTGCCACGCACCTGCTCACCGCCTCGCCGCTCCACTCACCCAACTAACGTCGTGGATCACTCCCCCTCTCTCCCCCGAACCCCCCAGACACCCCCTCTCCTC
>NC_057797.1:468250807-468260977 GCF_018294505.1 Triticum aestivum
CCTACATTGTAGCCGCGCTCCCCGCCGCCCGTGCGTCTTCTCGTCGTGTCCAGGAGCTCCGCCGCCGTCCACTTCATCGAGCTAGCCGAGCCCCGTGTGCTCGTGCGGCCCGAGTCCACCGCACCGACCTCGCCCGAGTCCGCCGTCGCCGGAGATCCCCTTCAACGCCGTCGCCGCCTCAGCTCGTCCCCGACCCCGCCGGTGGCCTCTACGGGTGTGCTGTGAGCCTAGCTACCCCTCCTACCCTCCCTCTCTCGTTCCCGAGCCGTGTAGCCACCGCACGAAGACCACCCGCACCCACCGCCGCGGATCTCGTCGCCGACGTGCTCCCGGCCATCCTCCGGCCACTTCACGGTGTCCAACGCACTCCCCATGCTGCGTTGGGTCCAACCGTGCACTCCCCGCACCTCACCGCACACCCTAGCCCCGAGTTCGCCTTCACCCGAACTCCGGTGGCCGCCAAAGTCGTCGCCGGCGCCAACTCCGGCCACCCCGACCCCAACGGACTCCACCAAGAGCTGCGGCTCCTCCTCAGCTCCACTCCGATGGCCTCCGCGGCTCGTTTGGTTGCCGAAACAGCAAAAACCGCTTCCGCCACCGCGTCGGGCTCGCCGGCGGCTAAACGCCGGTGCAGCCGACCTGGGTTTGACCATGGGTGGGCCCTGGTTGACTCTCCTGAGTCAATGACAGGTGGGGCCCAGCCCTGTTAATTAAATAGGTTTAGTTTAATTAAACTTTAACTAATCTAATCACACTTACACGCGGGACCCACTGTCAGGTTTGACCCGGACCGTGTCCCGTTGACCTGCTGATGTCACACTGACGTCAGGCTGACGCAGTAATTGATTTTCTGGATTTAATCTAATATAGGAAATTCCAGAATATAGTTCAACTTCAAAAATTCATAACTTTTAATCTGTAACTCCAAATCAGACAAGTTATATATGAAAAATGATCAGAAAAATCCAATCTATCCATTTGTACTATTTTCATGCATGATTAAACAAGTTAACTTGATGTTTAATGCAGAACAAGGAAAAACACTTTAAAGGGCCATGTATGAGTTTGAAATTTGAATCTTTGATTCAAATTGGTTCAAACCCTTCTGGTCTTAGTTGCATTAGCCCAACACACTCATATTGCCATGTTTCATGCATGCATCATATTTTCGCACATTGATTGGTGATGGCTGTGTATCGGTGTTCTTTGCGGCAGGTTCTGCCTCCGAGGAGTACCGTGATTACCCTAACGAAGAACCGTATCAGTGCATCGAACCATCAGGCAAGCAACCAACCATTTGATCATATCGATACAATCCCATGATCTCGCTCCTGCTCTCTTTTACTGCATTAAGACAACGCGTTTCAAACTGCTGTGTGCTACGGTAGTTGAACCCACTTCCTCTGCATGACCTGTCATTGCCACAGTAACTAGATGAAACCCACTAGCATGTGTAGGAGTTGATTGAGCCATATGTATGTGTTGTTCCTACCTTGCTATGCCTGCTATGCTTAGAGTCGTGTTAGGTCTGGTTCATCTGGGTGATGGGCTAGAGTGAAATGATTATGTCAGTAATGAGAGTGGTGTGGTGAACACGATTTGGTAAAGGTATCGATGAGAGGCCATGTAGGAGTACCTGGTGGGTTGTTTCATTGAAGCCGACCTTAAGCACTGAGATCTGTATGTGTGATTTAAGATACAGCTACTACCATGCATTGGGCCCTGAAATATGACCCCGCTCGACTTCTTATTCACCCTAGTTCTCTGTCCAGGAGTTGCAAGTAGTTTTTGGTGTTTGTAGCCTACTGGAGGCCGTGGACAGCGCTGACCGTAGGGGTGGGCTGTGATGCGGTAGGTACGTGGCCGGGAATACCGGGCACCCGTTAGGTGTCACGGAACCCTGTACACATCGTTCGGGGCCGTATGGGAAACCTCGGCCGGACTCCCTGCGGATGGAACCTGGATAGGCGATAAACCTGGATTGGAGACTTAGGTGTTTAGGTAGGTCGTGGTCTACACCCACGTCGGCTTTCGCTTGAAGTCTGCCGAGCACATGTCATGTGCAGACGCTAAGTGGTGGAAACATGTATGAAGAAGTACACCCCTGCAGGGTTAACATGATCTATTCGAATAGCCGCGTCCGCTGTAAAGGACTACTTGGTTGCCTATACAGTTCATAGACAAGTAAATGGAAACTACTAAAAGCCTCAAGATAAGTGTGAGTGCCGAGGATGGCTCTTCCGTAGGAAGACGGAGGTGAATCCTCGGTGGTGTATTGAAGTGGTGAGTAGTGGACTCGTGTGCGCAAAACCATTTCAAGTTGGAGTCTCGTAGGATAGCCTAGCCAAGAGTCAAAGCTGGCTTGCTGCAATAACTCCACCAACCCTTCTTGATAATGTGCATGTATGTAGGATCTGATGTAAGTCTTGCTGAGTACCTTTGTACTCATGTTGCCATAATTTACATTTTTACAGAAGACGCTGCAACCCCTTCTGATGGGTTCTTCGTAGACGTTGACATCAATGAGTAGGCTAAGGCCCAGGTGGTGATCCTGAGCTTGTGAAGGACCACGTAGTATAGCTAGGCTTTCCAAGCCTCTTTTATTTTACTAATTGTCTGTACTCAGACAAGTTACTTCCGCTGCTGGTTTGTATGACTGTATGACTTGAATGCTGGGTCGTGTGACCCGTACCTATGTGTATGTTATGTATGGCTCTCTGAGCCTTAAATAAAGTACTTGTGTCGTAGAGTCATGTTGTGATGCCTTGTTGTATTTGCACATATCGAGCATATTGTGTGTATGTTTGAAATGCTTGGTATGTGTGGGATCTGACTATCTAGTTGTTTATCTTTAGTAGCCTCTCTTACCGGGAAATGTCTCCTAGTGTTTCCACCGAGCCATGGTAGCTTGCTACTGCTCCGGAACACTTAGGCTGGCCGGCATGTGTCCTTCTTCGTTCCTGTGTCTGTCCCTTCGGGGAAATGTCACGCATTGAGTACCGGAGTCCTGTTAGCCCGCTACAGCCCGGTTTACCGGAGTCCTGCTAGCCCAGTGCTACAGCCTGGACCCACTTGCTGATGACCGACACGTTCGTTGCTGGGTCATGGATGCCTGTCCCTGTAAGTCTGTGCCACTTTGGGTTTACGACTAGCCATGTCAGCCCGGGCTCCTTATCATATGGATGCTAGCGACACTATCATATACGTGTGCCAAAAGGCGCAAACGGTCCCGGGCAAAGGTAAGACGACAGCCGTGGGAATACCGTGCATGAGGCCGCAAAGTGATATGAGGTGTTACATGCTAGACCTATGTGGCATCGAGTCGGGGTCCTGACAGCGTTGGCATCAGAGCCGGACTGCCTGTAGGTTCTCCAAGCCAAACTGGTCGATGTTGAGTCTAGAAATTCTTTAGTTATATGTAGGGGAATTGTTTGTGGGTTGGAACGTAAGGCTCTTTTTACTCCTTTATCTTATGACATTCTGATCTGAGTCAGTCTATTCTTCCACCGGGGGTTAAGGAATTAGGATCTTTTCTCTCTATCAGGATCACGTGTTACTAATCAGTAGTACCTTATAGGTTTGATGGATACAAGCCTAGTTCAGTTCTACTACCACATTATGTTGCTAGGATGGACTCAGAACTTGATATGATGTTGTTGAGTGTGTATGAAATCCTTTGTCAAATGTCTCAAAATCCTTTTTGAGCATTTACAGCTGTTATGCTGCCGAAATTTTGCTAGAAATTCTAATGCCTTTGCATTATGGTTGTGCTTTCAGATGACCACTCGCGACCTCAATCAAGTGGTTCGCCTGACTCGATGCCTAGATGTACCCGGCCATACCGCCATGTTGGTCAGGGTAATGACTAAGGCTGGATACCGTTGGTATCCTGAGTACACGGTCGAAGAGCAATTTTGAGACTTTAATCAAAGCCAGTATCTCTGCACTGTCAGGATATTTCCATCTTATCCTGGATCCACCGAGCCCCTTCACTGCTCCTATGGACTCGGGGTTACTATTGAGATGGCTTTGCAGGATGCCGCCTATTCTATGATGACCATCATGCGAGTCAGGACTGCCCTATTTCGGGACTCTGATTTCCGGTATATGCCAGGATCACTTCCGGGAGCACAAGGGTATCTCCAGGCTATCTATGCTGACCCCACTCAGGAGGATTCACGGACTCGCACCACTGCTGAGATGCTCGAGGATAAGGACCGTGAAAATCGGGCCTTGAGGCTAGAGCTTTTCAATACCCGTGCTGACCATTGGGCCACATTGACTCGGGTTGCACCGGCGGTGCAAGCTGGATATTCGGATATGCGCGATCTCTATCCTGTGAGATCTGCTCTGCCAGCCGTGATGGGTTGGCGTGATGTAGGAGGCATCACCCCACCTCGCAGTCCCCGCAGGCCACCGACTGTTGGTCCAAGACCTCATCCTAGCCCCTATGGTCCGCAAGCTCTGCGAGATCATCTGTTCCCGGATGATCATGTTGAGCTTCCAGGCTACGGAGGTGACTTCTACGAGGACTACTACGGATCGGTCTGAGTTAGTGGTAGTATCACTAGTTCGTACTAGCTGTGTCGTCTATCGTCCTGCGTGACTCGTGGGATATGACCTAGTTTGTACCGCCTTCCGGAGGTGTAGAAAAATAATGTATAGGAGCTTGGGATGCCTCCGATGAGATGTAATCCTCTTTTCACCGTAATAGTACTTTGTTTGGTCTTGTACTAAACCCTGTATGGTGTGTATGACGATGGAATAAAGAAGCAGTTTTTGTATCTACCATGTCATACGGATGATCATCTTGCATTCCGAGTTATTCCTTACATTCTATATCCTATGTCAGAATCTTATCATTCTGACTAAATCATTGTCTTGTTTACCTAGGATGGTCAATACGCGCAATAACCCCGCTCCTCAAGAGCCGGTCGAAGGCAGTGAAGTCAGGAATGCAAATCTGCCTCATCCTCCTTCCCTAGCCGAGGTTATGCTGGAAGCCGAGAGAAACAAGCGGGAGACCAACCGTTTGTTGGAGCGTATTGAACAAAACACAGCACACCATCAGAGAAATAACTTGGTGTCACTCAGTGATTTCATCAAGTTACATCCACCCACGTTCCACCACTCCGTCAAGCCTCTCGACGCTGATGACTGGCTTCGCAGTATTTCTCACAAACTGCGTTCTGCGCTAGTAGCTGAGGCTGACAAGGTCACCTTTGCTGCATATCATCTTGAAGGCCCCGCCAGTCTATGGTGGGAGAATTATGGAGCTATGCGCCCAGTGGGCCATGTCACTACTTGGGCTGAATTCAGCGAGGCTTTCCGTGAACATCACATTCCGGAGGGTCTCATGGACCATAAACGTGAGGAATTTTGCAGTTTCACTCAAGGCTGACTCTCTGTGGATGCTTACAGCAGGGAGTTCGATAACCTCGCACGATATGCAACTGAGGAAGTTTCTACTGATGCCAAGAAGCAAGCAAGGTTCCGTAAGGGACTTAGTCCTGAGCTTCGCCGCGACCTCCGTCTGCATGAGTGCACATCTTTTCAGAAGCTTGTTAACAAGGCCATCAGTGCTGAGACTGGTCAGACTGATTATGACGCAACACGCAAGCATGGCCGTGACGTGGGTTCCTCATCCGGTGCTGGTCCTCAGAAGCGCCTCGTGTGGGTGCCTAACACTGCCCTGCCACCCAGGTTCACACCGAGGCCATCCTTCCAGGCGCCTCGCCCCGTTCAATAGTTTGCACCAGCCAAGCCCTATGGTGGTCCAACCAACAATGCTCCTCCACGCGCCAGTTCCGTGACTTGTTTCAAGTGTGGGGAATCTGGCCACTATATGCGCGAGTGTCCCCAGACCAACCCCAACCAACCTGCTAAAGCTGTTGGCCGTGGCAAGTCGACAGGTAAAGTGTTCCACGCCAAGCCGGCCACCGCTACACGTGGCCATGTCAACTGTATCTCTGCCGAAGAAGCTCAAGAGGATCCCAACGTTGTTCTCGGTACGCTCCTTGTTAATTGCCACCCGGCATCTGTTCTTTTCGATACAGGAGCATCTCATTCATTTATATCCGAGAACTATACTCGTTTGCATAACACCGCATTCTGTGACATGCCATCCACTATGGAAATTTCTACTCCCGGTTCTAGATGGCAAACCTCCAGGGTAAGTTATGGAAATGAAATCCAAGTCGACAGACTTGTTTTCCTTGCATCTTTGATAGCTCTCAAATTTTCAGATATTAATATCATCTTGGGTATGGACTGGATGTCAGCTCATCATGCCAAAATTGATTGCTTCTCTAGGACTGTTCAACTCACCCATCCCTCGGGGAAGATAGTCAATGTCTTGACCCGAATAGCCAAGCGACAGTTATATTTTCTTAACGCCAGCCCTTTGCTAGACCTTGAGGACGTTCCGGTAGTCCGTGACTTCCCGGATGTCTTCCCAGAGGAATTGCCAGGTGTTCCACCTGATAGGGATGTTGAGTTCCTAATAGACCTTATTCCAGGAACCGTCCCGATTGCTAGAAGACCTTATAAGATGGCACCACTAGAACTAGCCGAGCTTAAGAAACAACTCGATGAGTCCTTGAAAAAGGGTTTCATCCGACCTAGTTCATCTCCATGGGCTTGCCCCGTCCTCTTCGTCAAGAAGAAGGATGGTACGGACCGGATGGTTGTAGATTATCGACCTGTCAATTTGGTCACAATCAAGAACAAATATCCGCTCCCCAGGATCAACGACCTGTATGATCAGCTCGCTGGATCCTCAATCTTCTCCAAAATGGATTTGAGGTTGGGCTACCATCAAATCAAAATCAGGAACGGGGACATTCCTAAAACGGCCTTTGTTACTCGTTATGGCCAATACGAGTACACCGTCATGTCCTTCGGTTTAACCAACGCTCCAGCCACCTTTTCTCGGTTAATGAACTCAATCTTCATGGAGTATTTGGATAAATTCGTCGTTGTTTACCTCGATGATATACTCATCTACTCCAAGAACGAGGAAGAACATACCGAACATCTAAGGCTAGTGTTGAAGAAACTTCGAGAGCATCGCCTTTATGCCAAGTTTTCTAAATGTGAATTTTGGTTGTCAGAAGTGACCTATCTGGGTCATGTAATATCTGGTAAAGGTATTGCTGTTAACCCTGAGCGAGTTCAAGCCGTCCTTAATTGGACTCCACCTGAATCGGTCAAGCAAGTTCGGAGTTTCCTTGGCCTAGCGAGCTATTGTCGTCGCTTTGTCGAGAACTTCTCCAAAGTTGCTAAACCTCTAACCGAACTCCTCAAGAAAGATAAAAAGTTCGAATGGACTCCACAATGTGAGCACAACTTTCAGGAACTGAAAAGACGCCTGACTTTTGCTCCCGTACTGGTACCGCCAGACTTCTCTAAGGACTTTGTTATCTACTGCGACGCCTCGCGACAAGGACTAGGTTGCATTCTCATGCAAGATCGACACGTAATTGCTTATGCTTCACGGCAATTGCACCCACATGAGGAGAATTATCCTACTCATGATCTAGAGCTTGCAGCTGTAGTCTATGCACTTAAAACTTGGCGACATTACCTCCTCGGTAATCGTTGTGAAATATTCACTGATCACCAAAGTCTGAAGTACATCTTCACCCAACCGGATTTGAATCTCAGGCAAAGACGTTGG
Organism: Triticum aestivum; assembly: GCF_018294505.1. NCBI lineage: Eukaryota > Viridiplantae > Streptophyta > Magnoliopsida > Poales > Poaceae > Triticum > Triticum aestivum. The sequence goes on from NC_057797.1 coordinate 468,258,486, forward strand.
GTTGAGTTGATCACAGATTTTGACTTAGGAATAACTTACACCCCAGGGAAAGCCAACGTCATGGCTGATGCGCTAAGTCGTAAATCTTATTGTAACAACCTGATGTTACAACAAAGTCAACCGCTTCTCCATGAGGAATTTCGGAAGCTTAACCTTCACATTGTTCCTCAAGGATTTCTCTCCACCTTGGTGGCGAAATCTACTCTTACGGATCAAATTATCGCTGCCCAAAGCGAGATAAGGGAATATCTAAAATCAAGGAGAACATTGCTAGCGGAGGTGCTAGTTGTTTCTCCACAAATGATCATGGTGTTGTGTACTTTGAGAACCGTTTAGTGGTTCCCAAGAACCAGCATCTACGGCAGTTGATCCTAAAGGAGGCTCATGAATCTCCTCTCACCATTCATCCCGGTAGTACTAAGATGTATCAGGACCTACGCCAGAGGTTCTGGTGGACTAGGATGAAGAGAGAAATTGCTCAGTATATTGCTAATTGCGACGTCTGCCATCGTGTAAAAGCAGAGCATCAACGGCCTGCTGGCACCCTTCAACCCTTAGCTATTCCTGAATGGAAATGGGATAAAATTGGTATGGATTTCATTACCAGTTTTCCCAGGACCAAGAGAGGGAATAATGCTATCTTCGTCGTTGTCGATCGTCTTTCCAAAGTGGCCCATTTCTTACCTGTTCGCGAGAGTATAACCGCTAGTCAGTTGGCAGACTTATACATCTCCCGAATAGTGTCTCTCCATGGTGTTCCTTTGGAAATTAACTCGGATCGAGGAAGTCTTTTCACCTCTCGATTTTGGGAAAGTTTCCAAAATGCTATGGGAACCCGCCTTTCCTTTAGCACCGCTTTTCACCCTCAATCGAGTGGTCAGGTAGAACGCGTCAACCAGATCCTAGAAGACATGCTTCGAGCCTCGGTTATCTCATTCGGAATGGAGTGGGAGAAATGCCTTCCATTTGCCGAATTTGCTTATAACAACAGCTATCAATCTAGCTTGGGTAAAGCCCCTTTTGAAGTTCTCTATGGACGACGGTGTCGAACACCCCTTAACTGGTCAGAAACCGGGGAAAGACAATTCTTTGGCCCGGATATGATTCAGGAAGCAGAAGAGCAAGTTCGCATCGTTCGTGAAAAGTTGAAAACAGCCCAATCTCGTCAAAAGAGTCAGTATGACCGAAAACATAAGGCTATGACTTTCGAGGTTGACGAGAAGGCTTACCTTCGGGTTACTCCTCTGAAGGGAACCCATCGTTTCGGTATCAAAGGCAAATTGGCTCCTCGTTACATCGGACCTTTTCGCATTCTCGCTAAACGAGGAGAAGTTGCCTACCAGTTGGAACTACCTCCGCATCTCTCCAGAGTCCACGATGTCTTCCACGTTTCTCAACTCAGGCGTTGCTTCTCGGATCCTATCCGTGGAGTGGACCACGAAACGCTTGATCTCCAAGATAATCTCACGTATCGAGAGTACCCCATTCGTATCCTCGATCAGGCCGAGCGTACCACTCTACGTCATAATATCAAGTTTCTCAAAGTTCAATGGTCGCACCATTCTGAGGATGAAGCAACTTGGGAAAGGGAGGATCTTCTTCGACTCGAGTATCCCGCCCTCTTTCCGGAGGAACCCAAATCTCGGGACGAGATTCTTTTGAGTGGGGGTGAGTTGTCACACCCTAGCTAGTACATGCATTAGTGTGTTGCATCATGTTTATTCTTTCATCAGAAAACTGAAATGGGGATGACAGAACCCCCAGCCCCCTCTGAAACCAACTAGGGTTTACTAAAAACTTTTTCAATGAACCTAAAATGCCCTTCTAAAATGCCCATCATTATTGTCTTGGTTCAGAACCTCTGCCAGAAGTGATGCACATTTTCCTAGGCCATCTTAGGGTCTTTGAATTAAATCATAGATATTTGAATTTGGGCATTTAAAATTATATAAAATATTCAAATGCTCAAATATCTCCAAACTAAAATGTTTCATGTTGGAAATAATCCAACTATGGACCAGGAGTAGTTTGGTGATTTTAGGAGTTGCCTAAGTATTTTTATTAATTCAACAAAGTTCCAGAAGTATTAAAAAACAGAAAACAGAAAAAAATAACAAAACCTTACCTGGCGCCCAGCACCCGGCCCACCTGCCGGCCCAGCCCAGCGCCGCGCCAGCGAGCTGCTTGCCGGCCAGGCAGGCAGGCAGGTGCTCGACGGCGAGCACCGCATGGGTGCCACGCACCTGCTCGCCGCCTCGCCGCTCCACTCGCCCGGCTAACGTCGTGGATCACTCCCCCTCTCTCCCCCGAACCCCCCAGACACCCCCTCTCCTCTCCAGCTCCTCCCCCTCGCGCTCCCCAGCCATGGCCGACGCCACCGCCGCCGTGCCTACGTCGTAGCCGCGCTCCCCGCCGCCCGTGCGTCTTCTCGTCGTGTCCAGGAGCTCCGCCGCCGTCCACTTCATCGAGCTAGCCGAGCTCCGTGTGCTCGT
>NC_057797.1:468261187-468298180 GCF_018294505.1 Triticum aestivum
CGTCGTGTCCAGGAGCTCCGCCGCCGTCCACTTCATCGAGCTAGCCGAGCCCCGTGTGCTCGTGCGGCCCGAGTCCACCGCACCGACCTCGCCCGAGTCCGCCGTCGCCGGAGATCCCCTTCAACGCCGTCGCCGCCTCAGCTCGTCCCCGACCCCGCCGGTGGCCTCTACGGGTGCGCTGTGAGCCTAGCTACCCCTCCTACCCTCCCTCTCTCGTTCCCGAGCCGTGTAGCCACCGCATGAAGACCACCCGCACCCACCGCCGCGGATCTCGTCGCCGACGTGCTCCCGGCCATCCTCCGGCCACTCCACGGTGTCCAACGCACTCCCCATGCTGCGTTGGGTCCAACCGTGCACTCCCCGCACCTCACCGCACACCCTAGCCCCGAGTTCGCCTTCACCCGAACTCTGGTGGCCGCCAAAGTCGTCGCCGGCGCCAACTCCGGCCACCCCGACCCCAACGGACTCCACCAAGAGCTGCGACTCCTCCTCAGCTCCACTCCGATGGCCTCCGCGGCTCGTTTGGTTGCCGGAACAGCAAAAACCACTTCCGCCGCCGCGTCGGGCTCGCCGGCGGCTAAACGCCGGTGCAGCCGACCTGGGTTTGACCACGGGTGGGCCCTGGTTGACTCTCCTGAGTCAATGACAGGTGGGGCCCAGCCCTGTTAATTAAATAGGGTTAGTTTAATTAAACTTTAACTAATCTAATCACACTGACACGCGGGACCCACTATCAGGTTTGACCCGAACTGTGTCCCGTTGACCTGCTGATGTCACACTGACGTCAGGCTGACGCAGTAATTGATTTTCTGGATTTAATCTAATATAGGAAATTCCAGAATATAGTTTAACTTCAAAAATTCATAACTTTTAATCTGTAACTCCAAATCAGACAAGTTATATATGAAAAATGATCAGAAAAATCCAATCTATCCATCTGTACTATTTTCATGCATGATTAAACAAGTTAACTTGATGATTAATGCAGAACAAGGAAAAACACTTTAAAGGGCCATGTATGAGTTTGAAATTTGAATCTTTGATTCAAATTGGTTCAAACCCTTCTGGTCTTAGTTGCATTAGCCCAACACACTCATATTGCCATGTTTCATGCATGCATCATATTGTCGCACATTGATTGGTGATGGCTGTGTATCGGTGTTCTTTGCGGCAGGTTCTGCCTCCGAGGAGTACCGTGATTACCCTAACGAAGAACCATATCAGTGCATCGAACCATCAGGCAAGCAACCAACCATTTGATCATATCGATACAATCCCATGATCTCGCTCCTGCTCTCTTTTACTGCATTAAGACAACGCGTTTCAAACTGCTGTGTGCTACGGTAGTTGAACCCACTTCCTCTGCATGACCTGTCATTGCCACAGTAACTAGATGAAACCCACTAGCATGTGTAGGAGTTGATTGAGCCATATGTATGTGTTGTTCCTACCTTGCTATGCCTGCTATGCTTAGAGTCGTGTCAGGTCTGGTTCATCTGGGTGATGGGCTAGAGTGAAATGATTATGTCAGTAATGAGAGTGGTGTGGTGAACACGATTTGGTAAAGGTATCGATGAGAGGCCATGTAGGAGTACATGGTGGGTTGTTTCATTGAAGCCGACCTTAAGCACTGAGATCTGTATGTGTGATTTAAGATACAGCTACTACCATGCATTGGGCCCTGAAATATGAACCCGCTCGACTTCTTATTCACCCTAGTTCTCTGTCCAGGAGTTGCAAGTAGTTTCTGGTGTTTGTAGCCTACTGGAGGCCGTGGACAGCGCTGACCGTAGGGGTGGGCTGTGATGCGGTAGGTACGTGGCCGGGAATACCGGACACCCATTAGGTGTCACGGAACCCTGTACACATCGTTCGGGGCCGTATGGGAAACCTCGGCCGGACTCCCTGCGGATGGAACCTGGATAGGCGATAAACCTGGATTGGAGAATTAGGTGTTTAGGTAGGTCGTGGTCTACACCCACGTCGGCTTTCGCTTGAAGTCTGCCGAGCACATGTCGTGTGCAGACGCTAAGTGGTGGAAACATGTATGAAGAAGTACACCCCTGCAGGGTTAACATGATCTATTCGAATAGCCGCCTCCGCGGTAAAGGACTACTTGGTTGCCTATACAGTTCATAGACAAGTAAATGGAAACTATTAAAAGTCTCCAGATAAGTGTGAGTGCCGAGGATGGCTCTTCCGTAGGAAGACTGAGGTGAATCCTCGGTGGTGTATTGAAGTGGTGAGTAGTGGACTCGTGTGCGCAAAACCATTTCAAGTTGGAGTCTCGTAGGATAGCCTAGCCAAGAGTCAAAGCTGGCTTGCTGCAATAACTCCACCAACCCTTCTTGATAATGTGCATGTATGTAGGATCTGATGTAAGTCTTGCTGAGTACCTTTGTACTCATGTTGCCATAATTTACATTTTTACAGAAGACGCTGCAACCCCTTCTGATGGGTTCTTCGTAGATGTTGACATCAATGAGTAGGCTAAGGCCCAGGTGGTGATCCTGAGCTTGTGAAGGACCACGTAGTATAGCTAGGCTTTCCAAGCCTCTTTTATTTTACTAATTGTCTGTACTCAGACAAGTTACTTCCGCTGCTGGTTTGTATGACTGTATGACTTGAATGCTGGGTCGTGTGACCCGTACCTATGTGTATGTTATGTATGGCTCTCTGAGCCTTAAATAAAGTACTTGTGTCGTAGAGTCATGTTGTGATGCCTTGTTGTATTTGCACATATCGAGCATATTGTGTGTATGTTTGAAATGCTTGGTATGTGTGGGATCTGACTATCTAGTTGTATATCTTTAGTAGCCTCTCTTACCGGGAAATGACTCCTAGTGTTTCCACCGAGCCATGGTAGCTTGCTACTGCTCCGGAACACTTAGGCTGGCCGGCATGTGTCCTTCTTCGTTCCTGTGTCTGTCCCTTCGGGGAAATGTCACGCATTGAGTACCGGAGTCCTGTTAGCCCGCTACAGCCCGGTTTACCGGAGTCCTGCTAGCCCAGTGCTACAGCCCGGACCCACTTGCTGATGACCGACACGTTCGTTGCTGGGTCATGGATGCCTGTCCCTATAAGTCTGTGCCACTTTGGGTTTACGACTAGCCATGTTAGCCCGGGCTCCTTATCATATGGATGCTAGCGACACTATCATATACGTGTGCCAAAAGGCGCAAACGGTCCCGGGCAAAGGTAAGACGACACCCGTGGGAATACCGTGCGTGAGGTCGCAAAGTGATATGAGGTGTTACATGCTAGACCTATGTGGCATCGAGTCGGGGTCCTGACAGCGTAGCGCTCGGGGAAGAGGAGGACGGGGCGGCAGATCAGCCTCTCCTCCGCCAGCAGTTGCTCCTCCGATGTAGGGCCATGCCGGGGATAACCCCTGCGAATTCTTCGTCAGGCTGCGCCAGCCACCGCGCCGTCGCCTTAACCTCCCAACTCCATTCACGTGGGAGATGGAGCTGGATCCGCCGCAGGCGTTGCGGTTGCATAAGAGGGGCTGCGGGAACAGCAACACATGGGCCGACGTCGAGTTCCCCGCCCCTCACGTCATGTATCTCCACCGAAGGTGGAAGACCTTCGCTCGCCTCCACAGCTTGACGGATGGGCTCACTCTCCATTTCAAACTAATGGAGGGTGGCCTCCTCTCCGTCAAGATCTTCGGGCACTTCGGGACTCGCGTAAGGTGCTATGTGGAGAGCTCTTCTGACAACGAAGACTCCTCCTCGAGCGAGAGTGGCGAGGAGGACAACGGCAGCGACGACGAGGCTAGCAGGCGGCAGGATGACGGGTCCGATTAGGCGTCGGGTGCCGCTCCGAGCGGCACCGGCGACCCCATCACCCGCGTCGCTGGCTCCTTGAACTTCTTGGGGTCGTCTCCTTGGGCGGCTGGTGTTGGGAGGCTGCGGAAGAGAAAGAGGGCGGGCGGCAAGGCCGTCAAGTCGGTGTACGCGGGCACCGACGCCTTCGTCGCGTACCGACATCCTGCCGCCTCGTCTTCGAGCTCTGCCTCCGGCGCCGCCATTACCATCCAGCTCTTGGACGACCACCAAGATGTCCTCTTGGTGTCTTCTGCCACTCGTAGCTCGCCTAGGCGCCCCTTTTGCCCTTCTGCTTTCTTGTTCCATTTCCTGAGGAGAGGGACAAGAAAAGGGACTACGGGCATCTTATATCTTTTTAGTCTTGTAAACCTTCGGGCCTTTGTTAACTTTAGAACTTGTAATCCCCTTGTTCATGTTTTTCATTTCGTATGAACTATACATGTACGGGATGATTTTTTTAAAGAAAAAGGGATGTTTGCCAGGTTTTTCGTTCGCAGGTAAAACCCATGACAAGGAGTAAATCCTTGTTACCTTTAAGATAAACGTTTTCTCGCCCGGCAACAAGCCTTTCCGTCCCCCCACTCCGCTCGACCTTTCTCACGCCCTTGGTGGAGGCAGGGATGAGGTGGGCTTAGGCCCCTCGTTTCAATTCCTTGCTGCCACGACTATGACCAAACTCGGTCCCAGGAAATGAGTCCTAGGGCCCGAAATGATGGGAGCACGATAGCCGAAGGATAAAACGAGGTTTCACATACCTCAGTCCATAACGAAACGCATGATAAGGGATAGGGAACTTATCTGAATCTGCAGCCCCCAGCAACCTTGGCTTGCCTGTGGATGGATCTTTGCTCTTGTAGCCCCCGACAATACTGACTTGCCGGGGTCCGGACGCCAGTCCGTCCCCCTTCCTTCCAGAGCAGCTCGGCAAGGATACTCATGTGTCCTGCGAACCAAAGAAGACAGAGAAGAATAGAGAGACGCGCACTCGACCTCTAAGCTAGGGGTTAGCCGCCGCTAAGCACTATCAACCCTAACCAAGGACGAGACTCGACCTAGCATGCATGCTATAACTTAGGGCACCAACGCTTCATTTATTTATGCTCAGGGTCTGCGTCTGGCTTTGTACAGAGGGTCACATGCCTTGTCGGCAAAGCTCGTACAAAAGGTGGCTTGCCGGGAGGCCTGACAAGCCGCACCTTATGAGTAAAACTTGCGAAGATTCTCGATGTTCCAGGAGTTGCTCACTGGTATGGCATCCTCGATCTCCAAGCGGACTGCGCCCGACCTGGTGACTCGTATTACCCGATAAGGGCCTTCCCACTTTAGGGTCAACTTGTTGGAATTCTTGGCCGACTGAACATGCCGAAGAACAAGGTCGCCTTCCTCAAGGCTTCGGGCATGAACCTTGCGGCTATGGTAGCGGAGCAAGGCTTGTTGGTAGCGTGCCGCTCTCACAGCCGTCCAAAGACGATCTTCCTCAAGGAGCGTCGCGTCATCTTGGCGCAACGGCTCTTGCTCAAGCTCATCATAAGCGAGCACTCGAGGTGACCCGTGTATGAGTTCCGTGGGGAGAACTGCTTCCGCCCCGTATACTAGGGCAAAAGGTGTGCGGCCGGTGGCTCGATTTGGCGTTGTTCTGATCGACCAAAGAACCGCCGACAACTCATCAATCCAGCGCCTTCCACTCTTGTGCAGCCTGTCAAAGGTCTTCGTTATCAAGCCTCGAAACACTTCAGCATTTTCCCTCTCTTCTTGGTCGTTGCTCAGTGGATGTGCCACGGAAGCAAAACAGACCTTGCTGCCGAGGTCTCAGATGTACTGCATGAAGGTGTGGCTTGTGAACTGCGTGCCATTGTTGGTGATGACTCTGTTTGGCACACCAAAATGGCAGACCAGTCCTTTGAAGAATTTGACGGCTGACCGAGGAGTCACCTTCCTCACTACTTCCACCTTTGGCCACTTTGTGAACTTGTCGATTGCAACATACAAGTACTCAACACCCCCGATAGCGTGGGGGAAAGGGCCCAGTATATCGAGCCCCCAGACCGAGAATGGCCAGGAGAGAGGGATTGTCTGAAGGGCTTGAGCTGGTTGATGAAGCTTCTTTGAATGGAACTGCCACGCTTCACACTTGGTGACTAGTGTCGTCGCATCCTGGAGGGCGGTGGGCCAGAAGAAACCTTGCCGGAACGCCTTTCCGGCAAGGGCCCTTGACCCTATGTGGGAGCCACATATGCCTCCATGTATCTCTGCCAACAGCTCTAGTCCTTCCTCCCAGGGAATGCACTTGAGTTTCACACCATTCGGCCTCCTCCGGTACAGGACGTCATCGATGAACTGGTACAGGGATGACCAACGGGCTACTCTTTCCGCTTCTTCCTATTCCTCGGGAAGCTCCCCTATTTGGAGGAATTGGACGGTTTGCTACGCTCATGCCGGAGCCTGAGGCTTGACGGCAAGGACCAAAGGCATCTCTTCCGCCATGGGAGCAGCTGTCTCCACGGCCAGGGCCTGACGCCCCGCCGGAGCCAGCTGTCCTTGGGCAGACTCAGCGTCTGCGGCAGCACCCTTGCCGGCAGCCCCGAGGGGGGGGGGCTCGGTAGGAAAGTACTTGTCAAGACCTGATTTCCTCCGCTTGCTCTGCCCTGCTGATGGATTGATGGATGGTTGAGTTAACTAGAGCAAAAGGTACCTGGTTCCACAGGTAGCTTGAATGTGGCACGCTTTGACAGGTAATCGGCGATGTCGTTCTCCGCTTGGGGGACGTGCTTCGCCTGGATACCGTCAAAGTGTTCCTCCAGCTTTCTCACCTCATCTACGTATGCTTCCATCAGTGGGCTCTAATAATCTTTGTTGACCTGCCTGACAACGAGCTGCGAGTCACCCTTGACGATGAGCTTCTTAACCCTGAGGTCTGCCGTGATCTTGAGACCGGCAAGCAATCCCTTGTACTTGGAGGTGTTATTCGTGGACATCTCCCTCAGGAAGTGCATCTGGATCACGTACTTGAGGTGCTCTCTGGTGGGTGCGACGAGCAGCACGCCGGCACCGGCGCCTTGCAGCGAGAAGGCTCCATCAAAGTACATGATCCAGTTGCGGTCTGCTTCCTTGCCGGGGAGAGTAGTCTCCTGGATTTCTTCGTCAGGCGTCGAGGTCCATTCCGCGATGAACTCAGCCAGGATTCTGCTCTGAATTGTCGAGGTACTTTCAAACTTTAAGCCGAAGCTTGACAACTCCAAGGGCCATTCCACAATCCTTCCGGTTGCGTCTGGGTTGTGCAGTATCCGTTGCAATGGGAGGCGAGTAACAATAGTGATCTCGTGAGCCTGGAAGTAGTGACGCAGCTTCCTCGAGGCCACGAGGAGGCCGAAGAGCAATTTTTGCACACCGGAATACCTTGACCTAGCCCCCTGCAAGAGGGAGTTGACAAAGTAAACCGGGTGTTGCATCATATTTTTCTTGGGCACCACTTCACTTGGCCGCAGGGGCATCGCCCTGGTGGCACCAGACTCTGCCGGGGGCCGCACCTTGTCAGCACCAGGCCCTGCCGGGGGAATCTTTGGCTCACCATCCGTTGGTTCTGCCTCCATTGCTGCCTCCTCGTCGACCTCCCTTTGCGCCACTAGTGCGGCGCTGACCACTTGGTTCGTCGCCGCCAAATATAGCAGCAACGGCTCTTGTGGTTTAGGCGCAACTAGTATTGGCATGGAGGAAAGGTATTTCTTCAGGTCCTATAGTGCGGCCTCAGCTTCTGGGGTCCACTCTATTGGGCCCGCCTTTTTCAAGATCTTGAAAAAGGGAAGGGCGCGCTCGGCGGACTTGGAGATGAACCAGCTCATAGCGGCAATGCAGCCGGCGAGCCGACGCACATCTTGGGCTCCTTGATCTGCTCAATAGCCTTGATCTTGTCTGGGTTTGCCTCAATCCCACGCTGTGACACGAAGAACCCGAGAAGCTTGCCGGACGGGACGCCGAAGACGCACTTCTCAGGGTTCAACTTGAGGTTGATCTTGCGCAGGTTGGCAAATGTCTCTTCTAGATCTTGCGCAAGAGTCAGCTCGTCCTTGGTTTTGACCACTATGTCATCCATGTAGGCCTCCATATTTCTATGGAGCTGAGGTTCAAAACCAATTTGGACCGCTCTTGCAAACATGGAGCCAGCACTCTTCAACCCGAAAGGCATCCGTAAAAAGCAATACATACCACATGGGGTGATGAATGCTGCCTTCTCTTCATCGTCTCTTGTCATGAAGATTTGGTGGTAACCTGAGTAGGCATCGAGGAATGATAGCAGATCACACCCGGCCATGGAGTCAACAATCTGGTCGATGCGTGGCAATGGGAAGGGGTCCTTAGGACAAGCCTTATTGATATCTGTGTAATCAATACACAACCTCCACTTCCCATTCTCCTTGCGCACCACTACCGGATTGGCTAACCACGTCGGGTGGAGCACACCTCTCACCAAACCTGCCGCTTCTAACTTCCTGATCTCCTCTGTGATGAACTCCTTCCTCTCCAGAGCCTGCTTTCTGACCTTCTGCTTGCCGGGCCGCGCATGGGGGCAGACAGCTAGGTGGTGCTCAATCACCTCCCTGGGAACACCGGGGATGTCGGACGCTTGCCATGCAAACACATCGACATTCTCCCACAGGAAGGTGACGAGCTCGCCTTCCTATTTGCTGTTGAGGGTGGAGCCTATGATGATGGCCCCTCCCGTGCCGTCCTCCACGATAGGCACCTTCTTGGTCTGCGGTGGCTCAGCTCTAGATCTCTTGTTCTTGTCGGCAGAGCTCTCTAGCACGTCCTCAGTGGTAGCACAACACCACGAGGGGGTGCGCTTGCCGGAGTGGGTGCGAGACGTCTTGTCGGGCTCCTTTTTTCCTCCCGGGCCTTCGGCGGTAGGAGCAGGTTCCTAGACGGCAGCTGCTGCAACTGCTTCCCGGTAGAGTTGGTTGGTGCAGATTAGCGCGTCCTTCTTGTCGGAGGGGATGGAGATGATGGTCAACGGCCTATGCATCTTTAGCATGTTGTAGGCGTAGTGTGATTCCGCCATGAACTTAGCGAGTGCCGAGCGGCCAAGGATCCCGTTGTAGGGCAAGGGGATCTCGGCCATGTCGAAGACGATCCTCTCCGTCCGGAAGTTCAACTCCCCTCCAAACGTCACCGGCAGCGTGACCTTTCCCTTTGGCTAGCTTCTCTCCGGATTGACCCCCTGAAACGTGCCTATTTCCTCGAGGTCTTCGTCAAGGATTTGCATCCTTTTGATCATGACACGCGAGATTAGGTTCAGGCCGGCCCCACCGTCAACCAACATCTTGTTCACCTTGAGGTTGCGTATTGTTGGCGAAACCAACAGCGCCAAACACCCGACCGCGGTAGTGCGATCAGGGTGGTCCTCGGGGTCAAAGATGAGGGGCGTGCTGGACTAATTTTGAGGCTTCTGAGCATCGAACGACGGCTCTATTGCTGTGACCTCTCGCGCCCACTGCTTGAGCTGGCGGTGAGAGGTGTGCAGCGAGGCGTCGCCATCGATGCACATGGCCTCCATAGCCTTCTGGAACCCTTGCTCACCAGACTCGTCGTCCTCATCGCGGTCGTCGTCTTGTTATTTCTTGTCGCGGCCCCGGGCGGGTCTTTCTTGATGTTTGTCCCTACCTGGGTGGCCTCCTTGGCCGACGCACTTCTTGTCGGATCCCTCAGCACCATCCTGGTCCTTCTCCTTGTCCCGCCTTTCGTACTCAGCCTTTTGCTTCTCAGCAAGCAGCTCGACTTGCTGGCAGTTCTGGAGATCGTGGCCCTTGGTACGGTGGATCTTGCAGTATTGCTTGCTGGAGCTTCCTGGCTTGTCGGTAGCCGCTAAGGCTCGGCAAGCGGCGCACCCGGCAATCTCCTTGTCGGGGGTGTATGCCTTGACCTTCTTGCTGGCACCGATATCGTCAGATCCCTCAATGGCAAGCACGGCCTTGCCTTTGCGTTTCCTGTTGCGATGTCGGCCCCTCTTCGTCGGGGCGGTGGTGTCCTCCTCAGTAGAGTCGGTTTCCGTGCTGGCATTTTCACCGGGGTACTTCCTTCCCTCTTCAGCCCAGGCGCACCTGTCAGCCAGAACATAGAGCTCGGCCACATCTTTAACCTTGGTCATCGCCAGCTCCTCGCGCATCTTGTGATTGCGCATGTTCTGATGGAACGCGCTAATCACAGCGGCGGGATGAACGTCGGGGATGTTGTATTGCACCCGGCTGAATCTCTAGATGTACTTGCGCAGGGTCTCCCCTTCCTTCTGGGGAATGATATGCATATCACTGGCCTGGCCATGAGCTTGGTGGCCTCCCATGAAGGCGCCAACAAACTCATGGCACAGATCTGACCAGGAAGAGTTGGAGTCCGCCAGCAAGTGCATCAACCAAGACATCACATTGGGCTTGAGCGCCAGCGGGAAGTAGTTGGCAAGCACCTTGTCATCGCGAGCCCCAGCGGCCTGCATCGCGATGGTGTAGATGCTGAGGAACTCGGACGGATGGGTCTTGCTGGTGTACTTCTCGCTGACATCGGGCTTGAACATGCGGTGGGACGGCCACTGGAACTGCCTCAGCTCACGGGTAAAATCCGGGCAGCCCGCCTCGTAAGGTAGGCCGCCGGGGCCCCCCGGTGCCGGGTGGTCCGTAGTGGGTCCCCCCCCCCGCTTGTCCGACTGGCGGTGCGCTTCGCGCCGGCATTCGACGGTGGTTCGAGCGTCTTCGTGAGCTCACTCCCGAAGGACCTGGCGCTGGTCGTGGAGGGTCCGTGGATCGGACGGCGCTATGGAGATGTTATCACCAGTGTCGCCGTGACGGGCCGACGCCCGTGGCGGCTGGCGAGGAGGGGGAGAGTGCACCATGGCCATAGCTCCCCGGGCCCTCCCAGCGCCAGCATGTGGTGGTTCGGTGGAGCGCCGACCCGAGGGCCCCACCGGTCACGACTCGTCTTTGTTCGCGACGGTGACGAGGCTCCGGATGGTGGCCCTCCACTCATCTAGCTTCTCCGCAGCAGGAGGGAAGTCGAGGAGCAGCTGCGCGCGCCAAGGCTTCCGCTGGCGTGGGCAGCGGCGACAGCTGAGTGGATCGTGGCACGCTTCGACTTCTAACTATGTTAGAAGGTGCTCTGTCACGACCTAGTGGCTGCGTGCCATTTTCACCAGTGCTTTGGCGAGCGTGTTGAACTCCTTCACCTTGCTGACGACGCACAGGGCTCTTCCCACAGCGGTGGCCAGGGTCACCGACATGGTGACGCTGTTCAGCGCACACACCATGGGAAGAACGCGCGATGGTCGCCGGTGTATGCATCCTGGAGGTCGCCGCGCCGCCCGGAGTTGGCGCAACGACACCCCCAAAGGGCCCCGCTCCGCCGGCAGGGGGTCCAGCTCTGTCTTTGGATCCGGCGGCGTGGGGCCGACCGTCTGGTGCATGAACAATGCTGCTCACCAGGCTCCGACTGCCTGGGTGGTGCTGGTGTTCGCGGGCCGCGGGCCGAGTCCTGTCCGCGACCGGTCCGCTGCTCGTCCGTGCCGGCACAGGCCGTTCGGCCCCAACGAGCCGTTCGCCATGGCCGTCTTCTTCTTAGGCTAACTACCACACCAGATTCTCACAAACACGCCCCCTTCCTGGCGCGCCAAAGATGTCAGTGGGAAATGACACCTATGGGATCACAAGAATCCCTACTGTGGTTGCGGGGCGCGGGGTTGAGAGAAGAGCGGGTCTAACAGAGAGCACGCGGTTTCGTTTATCCAGGTTCAGGCTGCGAGGATGCGTAAAACCCTAGTACTGCTTTGGTGGATGTATTCTGAGTTCTCGAACTAGCTATGGGGTGTAACAAGCTCCAAAAAGCCGAATCCCTCCCCTCGTCACCTTGGGCCTCCTTATATAGAAGAAGGGGTTGCCACAGTGGCACACAGGAGGTGGAAAGGCCACAATGTTGCGAGGTTATCCTGGTATTACAGGACAAAGTGCATTAAATGCAAGGCTTAGGTGTCCCTCCACTTTATCGGGGGCGGGGGCGAGGCCCGTCTCGTCCGTCGCCACTCCTCCAAGCTTCGACATGCGCCCTAGCCAGCGATGCATGCGGTGCCATGTAGGTAGGCAGGCAGCTGAGGTGGCGCGGTGGTGGAGTCTCCACGAAGGGCTACATGTCGCCACGCAGGTGCCTGCCTAGCTGGTTGGGTCGGCAGCTGCATGCGAACAGCGGCAGAGACTTGGCTGGTGTGGGCCTGACGGTGGCCCTGCTGGTGCGCTTGGCGAGGGCCTTGCCGGGTGGCCCGGCAAGGGTCTTGCCATGGCGTGCAGGCATCCCCGGCAAGGATCTTGCCGGGCGTCTTGTGGGTTTCTTCGGTGAGGATGGCTGCCTCCCTATCCTCATTTGACCTTGACTATTCTTTGTCTTCACGAAGATCTGCATGCTAGCACAGAGATGCCTCCCGAGCCCTGTATAATGCATTTGTCGAGTGTTGGTGGGCTCGAGGGTGTCTCTCTCGGCTGGCATGGGCGAGTTGCCCCGACAAGGGTCTTGTCGGGGCCGCTGAGGCTGCCCTGACAAGGGTCCTTGTCGGAAACCTGTTTTGCCAATCTGATCTTTGTGGCCTTGGTCCTTGTCGTTGCTTTGTTTTATCTTGGGCTTCGATCTTACCTTAGCTTACCTCCCTTGCTCTGCTCGGTGTGGTCACGGGCGCGGCTCTGACTGCCCATGCACAGGTAAAGGGGTACAAAAATGTGCCCGTAGTTTTGTACACCGACACTCATATCATGATAAATGTTTATTTTTCATGCTAGAATTGTATTAACTGGAAACATGATACATGTGTGAATACATAGACAAACGGATTGTCACTAGTATGCCTCTACTTGACTAGCTCGTTGATCACAGATGGTTATGTTTCCTAACCATAGACATGAGTTGTCATTTGATAAACGGGATCACATCATTAGGAGAATGATGTGATTGACTTGACCCATTTCGTCAGCTTAGCAATTGATCGTTTTAGTTTACTGCTATTGCTTTCTTCATGACTTATACATGTTCCTATGACTATGAGATTATGTAACTCCCGATTACCGGAGGAACACTTTGTGTGCTACCAAACGTCACAACATAACTGGGTGATTATAAAGGTGCTCTACAGGTGTCTCCGCTGGTACTTGTTGAGTTGACATAGAAGATTAGGATTTGTCACTCCGATTGTCGGAGAGGTATCTCTGGGCCCACTCGGTAATGCACATCACTATAAGCCTTGAAAGCATTGTAACTAATGAGTTAGTTGTGGTATGATGCATTACTGAACGAGTAAAGAGACTTTCCAGTAACAAGATTGAACTAGGTATTGAGATACCGACGATCGAATCTCGGGCAAGTAACATACTGATGACAAAGGGACCACCGTATGCTGTTATGTGGTTTGACCGATAAAGATCTTCGTAGAATATGTGGGAGCCAATATGAACATCCAGGTTCTACTATTGGTTATTGACCAGAGACGTGTCTCGGCCATGTCTACATAGTTCTCGAACCCGTAGGGTCAGCACGCTTAAAGTTCGGTGACGATCGATATTATGAGTTTTTGTGTTTTGATGTACCGAAGGTAGTTCGGAGTCACAGATATGATCACGGACATGACGAGGAGTCTTGAAATGGTCGAGACGTAAAGATCCATATATTGGACGACTATATTCGGACACCAGAAGTGTTCCGGGTGATTTCGGAGAAAACCAGAGTGCCGGAGGGTTACCGAAACCCCCTCGGGAGATATAATGGGCCTTATGGGCCTTAGTGGAGAGAGAGAGGGCTGGCCTAGGGCAGGCCGCGCGCCCCTCCCCCTCTGGTCCGAATTGGACTAGGAGAGGGGGGTGGCTCCCCCCTTTCCTCCCCCCTCTCCCCCTTCCTTTCCCCCTCCTAGTAGGAGTAGGAAAGAGGGGAGTCCTACTCCTACTAGGAGAAGGACTCCTCCTCCTGGAGCGCCATAGAGGGCCGGCCGGCCTCCCCCCTTGCTCCTTTATATACGAGGGCAGGGGGCACCTCTAGACACACAAGTTGATCATTGATCCCTTAGCCGTGTGTGGTGCCCCCCTCCACCATAATCGACCTCGATCATATCGTAGCGGTGCTTAGGTGAAGCCCTGCGTCGGTAGCAATATCATCACCATCATCACGCTGTCGTGCTGACGGAACTCTCCCGTGAAGCTCTGCTGGATCGGAGTTCGTGGGACGTCATCGAGCTGAACGTGTGCTGAACTCAGAGGTGCCGTGCGTTCGGTACTTGGATCGGTCGGATCGTGAAGACGTTCAACTACATCAACCGCGTTCTCATAACGCTTTCGCTTATGGTCTATGAGGGTACATGGATGATACTCTTCCCTCTCGTTGCTATGCATCACCATGATCTTGCGTGTGCGTAAGAAAATTTTGAAATTACTACGTTCCCCAACAAGAGGCTCAACTCGACGCGGAGCGCGCGCATTCTGCTACCATCGAGGCTCTCCTGTAGGCGGAACCGGATGTCGTGGATGTGAACCGGGCAGCGGAGGCTCAACTTAAGGCGGAGCGCACGGATGCCGCTGCCATCGAGGCCCTCCTGCCAGCGGAGCCAGATGTCCTGGACTTGAACCGAGCGGTAGAGGCTCAACTCGACACGAAGCGCGCGGATGCCGCTCTCATCGAGGTCCTCCTGCAGGCAGAACCTGACGTCCTGTACTTGAACCAGGCGGCAGAGGATCGACTCGACGCGGAGCACGCGGATGCCGCTGCCATCGAGGTCCTCCTACAGGCGGAACCGGACGTCCTGGAATTGAACTGGGCGGTGCTCTCGTCCGTGCAGAGTGCCCGCACGCTCCGCGTGAACGAGTAGCTGGAGGCCGAGTGTCGTGGAATTGTGACGGCAGATGTCCTTAGTGTCAGGACTTAGTCGCGAGGCCAACGCATCTATGTGGTTGCTTGAGAGGGGTTGAGCGGGACGAGAGACGCGATGTTTTACCTAGGTTCGGCCCCTCACGGTGGAGGTAAAATCCTACATCCTGCTTCATTGATATTGATGATGATGATCACAGTTACAAGAGTGCTCTATCTCGAGAGCTATTGTCTAAACCTAACTTGTCCAACTTGTGGAACTTGTGAATCTTCTCCCTTTTGGGGAGCCTTGCCCCTCCTTATATATGTTGGAGGGGCAGGTTACATGTAGAGTCCTATTAGGATTAGGACTAGTCTATCTCTAATACAAACCGGATACAAGTCCAGGTCTTAACTCCTTGTAAGATAAATGTTCCTCATGCCTTTCCTCTTAAACTGGCCCACCATTAACATAAACCGGCCTGCTGGGCCTTGGGCCTTGTCATCCATCTGGAACACGCACCGGGTCACCAATGAGTCTTTAGGCTCGTGAATCGTCATACCAGTGAACCGCCAGACACGTAAGTCGCCAATCCTCTGGCGGTTTACCAATGAAACGCCTAGTCCGGCCGCGTTATACTTCCGGCCGGTTTACACTCCGGGGTATATCCCCGACATTAGCCCCCAAGTTTAGCTTGGATTTATCCATGGTAAACTTATGCTGCAAAATAAACACAAGAACAAATTTGACAGGTTGTGCTCCGGGTTAAGAATTCTTGTAAACCGGTACCTGATCACCCTTAAGTCCTTGTTATTTCCTCCTTCTGGGAAGTCCGGGTCAACAGACCAACTTCATAATCAATTTGCCGACATTGGTTTGTCACAGAGAAATATTGTGAAGAATAACTCCTTTGACTCAGCTCCAAAAGCGACAGTTGGCGCCCACCATGGGGCCTGCGCACGGTGGTGTTGAGTTCTTGAAGGGAGCTTTCTTAGAGATCGAGACGTTCATGATTCGCTGGATGAAGAAGGATGAAAAAAAGATCTACATCTATTCCGGTTCGAAGAGTCAGGCTCTAAGAGAATTTCGTCGGCGGTTCGTGGGTCATCGCAGATGATCTATACAATCTGGGTTAGCTCGTGGTGGCTACTGACTGCTACCACGAATCGGCGATGAATCTGATGCAGACAAATTCGAGAAATTAGGGTTGTGTCAGGTGTGCTGCCAAAAGGTTGCCGAGTTAACGAGACTGACGAGTGATCCAATTCAAAGACAGATCAAGTTTTTCGGAGCTCTCGCACGTTGGCAAGACCGACTACTTTTTCCATCAAGAGCCGCCATGATTCGAAGTACGCGGACAGGTTCTCCGCCCAATGACAGCTATTCTACAGGGTCACTTCAAAGTCTCGTGTTTCGTCGAGCATCAAAACGGATGGATTACTACTAGTTCAAGACCAAGCCAGCACCAAACGACTGTGACTCGGCGAAACAAAGATGAATTGGCCAGAACGACCACGACCCGGACTCCTCAGCCACCACGGGTCATGCCCCGCCTCCGGTCCGAGTCACCCTTGCACCTCGTCTCCCGTCCGAGTCGCCGTCACGTCATCGCGCTGTGTACACGTCCACTTCCGCGCAACGTGTCTCCGTGCACCGGGTCTCGAAACTGAAACCACCGTCCGTGTCTTACGCGTTATCTCCACCCGCGTTGGGGTTCTGTTTGTGCTGCCGTCATGGCCTTGACCCGCCCGTGCGTTGAGCCGGCCTTACCTGTTGCCTCTGCGGCAAACTGCCGCGCCTCACCTTGGTCGCCTGGCCAGCTCCGCCCGGCGTGCCACAGGCGTCTTGCCGCTTCTCCACCCACCGCTGGATTGCAGCGCCTCTCAGCCCTCTGCGGTTCACTGCTCCACCTCGCCGGGGGCCTTCCCGAGCTGCTGTGCTGGAGTTGTCCCGCTCCTCAAATTCACTACCATGGCCCTCCGTTTCGGGCCGCCCGGCTGCGTGCGCTGCGCTTGGTCTCACCTCCGTTGTGTCTAGCCTTGAGCCGCCGCCTGTCAGGTTTCTTACACCAAGTTGCCAAGCTACCAATGATGAACTGGCCCTGCTGTACTGTTGGCCTTCCGCTGACGCCGCTTCGGCCTTGCTCTAAGTTGCCGGAGCCCCCGCAGCAATCGCTGCCTCCGTTGCTCCTGTCGCCTTTGCCTCGATCGGAGTCCATTCACCGCAAGTCGCAACCCTGCTGTTCACCGGTTCGCGCCTGCAAACCGCCATGCCCTCGCATCGCGGCGCCCGCCTTTCACCGTAAACCGCCGACGCCTTAACCTGCCAGTGCCCCGGCCTAAATCGGCTGCCGGATTGAGTCAGCCCTGTTGCCTTCAAACCGTCGCTCGTCCGCGTCCCCGCTGTACCAGTGCCTCTCCAAACGCGCCACCGGTTCAGCCGCACTTCGCCGACTAGTTTCAGCACGCCGCGAGTGGAGCTACACCTCGTCGATTGGCCGGAGCGGCTTCGTTCCACCCATGATGCATTGACCAGTTCAAAACTCTGCTGTTATGAGTCATGATGGTGGAGTCACTTCGTTGATCCGCCGGAGCGGCCTCTTTGTCGTGACTACCTCTTCCCGCCGGCTCGTGCGCCATCACTGAGCTCCTTCTGCCATTCACCTCTGTCATGGCTAGCAATAAATCGCCACCCCGTTTCACTGTTGTTGCGGGTGAGCCGCCCCGTGCGCCTCGTGCTTCCATCTGTGTCCGGCCAATGCTCCGGATCGCTGAGCTCCTCCACTGGGGTGGCTGTGTTGAGACACCCCCGCTGGTTTGGCCCAGAGTCGGCCTGAAGTCACCGTGCCGACGCATCCTCTCCGGCGAATCGCCAAGTCCCTCCATCTAGTCTTTACATCGACGGTATACTGCTGCTATTATTCGCATTGCCGGCCGTGTCGAGTCAGCCGCCACCTGCGAGTCATCACCTTGCCAAGTCGCCATTGGGCCTCGCCTCCTTTGAGCCGTCGATCACCAAATCGCCACGATCTCGCGCGAATCAAGTTGTTGTCCTTCCGCCTCGAGTCACCGCGCCCGAGAGCGCGACCTGCCATGCTGCTTTGAACCGCCCGCACCGATGTGTCAGGCCGCCGCCAACTTCCGCAGCCGTCTCCGCGATCAGTTTTTAAGTCAGCTACTACTAAACCGGCGTCAGCCTCCAAGATGTTCACAGCCCACCTTACTCTATGGCCATGACCACGTCGAATCTGTACTAGTACAACATGAAGCGGAGCAAAGTGAGCAACAAGTCAAAATAATAGCTGAAAGATCTGTATGCGGCTATGCCTCGCAAGCGCAGAGTACTGTGTGCCATGTAAATCCATGGCGTGAGGATAAACAGGAAGAAAAAGAGCAGGCCGTGGAAGTTGAACCGGCGACCTGAAAGTCGGATCCTAGTGCTAACAGTCACCAGGTTATGGCATGTGTTCTGGCCGGTTTACTGTGGAGCAGTCGGTACATGCAGACAAAAGCATGCTACTACTCGCTGGTAGCACGGCCAATTAAATTTCCAGGTGCTATCTTTTCCATCTGTTTCTTTTTTATACATATTGTTTTTCCAAGAATGATTACTCTGGCCTATATCTTTCTATACAGGACAACTGCTCACTATAAAAGTGATGCCCTACTACGGATGACGCGCGATAGCTGTTCTGCGCCGGCATTTGTGCATATCACATGGGTGAACCGGAACACAAACCACCGCCCCCGCAGCCCGGACTACATCAGCAATGCCGCGGCCGACTCTTTGTCCGTACTGGCGTATAACCCCGCGATGGATATCAACTGGACTGACATATCAGGTGAAATCCATCCAATATATTTTTTATTACTTTCTTTGAAAGAGCAATTACTCTGGCTTGCAAAGTTATCTAAATGCAGGACCCTAAACCACCATATTGGTGCAAATTTTAAAGGTCGTCAGAAAAATTCCGGCTGAAAATGAAGATTTCGGTTTAAAATCCGGTTCAAGGGAAAGGTGTCTCCCACAAAGCTTTGAAGCTCTCAATATCCGGTTTAACATCCGGTTCAAGAAGGATTTATCTCTTGCAAAAAGATAAAAGGTGCCAAAGAGGACCTGCTGCCATGATGCGCGGTTCAAACATGGGTATCATACCTTATTGGCTTATCATATTATTGATCACTTGGGGACTTGTGGTCACGTCTGAACCATAGTTACACCTCATGATCGGCCTAGTGCCACAACATCACTTGGGGGCTTGGTCATGTCTGAACCAATGCAACACCTTTTGATAGGCGAAAGCCACCAGATCACTTGGGGACTTGGTCACGTCTGAACCAGTCACACCTCTTGATCGGTCTAAGTCCATAGAATCACTTGGGGGCTTTGGTCGAACCCAAACCATCGCTACGCCTCTTGATCGGCATAATGCCACTGCATCATTTGGGGACCTGGCTGACTTGAACCATAGCTACGCCTATTGGGGGCTTGGTCGTGTCCGACCATGGTAATGCCATTTGATGACCTCAATTGCTTCCTTTTTGCCAATTGTTTTATCATTGCCTTTGAAATTTTGTTTCATTTAGACATATATTTCTTTTGTTGCATTTTGAAAACCGACAAATTCTTAAACCGTTTCGACTGTCAATTACAAATTGATGGAACATGGTCAAATCTTAATCCGGAGACTATCTGCCCGGTTTGATTTTCTGTTACCATCCTATTATGGAGTAAACCGGTGTTTATCAACCCGGCTTGGCTTTCAACTACAAGTTGTCAGTACACGATCAAATTATAATCCGGAGACTATCAGCTCGGTCTGGTTTGACTACGAGTCGCCAGTATTATATATGGTTAAACCGGTGTTTATCACAACCCGGTACGGTTTTATCATAAACCGGCACAATATGAAAGGAGTTATCATTACTCAAGATTGGGGTTATCACTACAAAAAGTTGGTAAACCAACAATGTGATTCAATGTCACAGGTATGATGTATTTCATATTTGATTATTCTTAAGTGCTGCCCAGGTTATAAACCCGGGTTATATGTTGGGCATTATGACCCGTCCGGCGGTAAACCGCCATGACACTTTAAACTTGTTGTATGCAGAAACAGGTTTGTTAAACCGGCCTGGCTTTCGACTATAAGTCGCCAGTATATATATATTTGGATTGCGCCATTGGAATCATGCGCTTATAAATCATTGGGTTATATTATTCAAATAGCCAAACTTGGCTGAATTTTCATTATGATATTGAATGAATAAGGTTTTCTCCGGATTATATTATCTTGAATAGCCAACATGGCTGAATTTTTATGGTTATTAATATCCGGTATTATTGAGTTTTCAAAGTCGCTTTAGCGCAATGGCTATTATTTTATCAAAGGATATGATTTATTATACAATGGAAGGAATAGTCCCGAGTCGCTGCAGGCTTACAACCCGGCACTTGGGGGCTACATTATTCAAATTGAGATTACATGCAAGTCTCATGTCGCTGCAAGCATGCATCATGACACTTGGGGGCTAATGCAAAGTCATTTTTACTAGTCTTATTGAAGACCCGACTCATCATATTATAATGAGCCGGCCCTTGGGGGCTACCAATTGCTCCTGTCAACAATTCAAGGTACACAAGTTTTCGTCCATAATATTGAAGGATCCATTGCTCAATTGGTAAAGCACAAAGCTCTTAACCTTGTGGACATGGGTTCAAGCCCCACGGTGGGCGCCAACTGTCGTGGAATTGTCACGGGAGATGTCCTTAGTGTCAGGACTTAGTCACGAGGCCAACGCATCTATGTGGTAGCTTGAGAGGGGTTGAGCGGGACGAGAGACGCGATGTTTTACCCAGGTTCGGCCCCTCACGGTGGAGGTAAAATCCTACATCCTGTTTCGTTGATATTGATGATGATGATCACGGTTACAAGAGTGCTCTATCTCGAGAGCTATTGTCTAAACCTAACTTGTCCAACTTGTGGAACTTGTGAATCTTCTCCCTTTTGGGGAGCCCTGCCCCTCCTTATATATGTTGGAGGGGCGGGTTACATGTAGAGTCCTATTAGGATTAGGACTAGTCTATCTCTAATACAAACCGGATACAAGTCCAGGTCTTAACTCCTTGTAAGATAAATGTTCCTCATGCCTTTCCTCTTAAACTGGCCCACCATTAACATAAACCGGCCTGCTGGGCCTTGGGCCCTGTCATCCATCTGGAACACGCACCGGGTCACCAATGAGTCTTCAGGCTCGTCAATCGTCATACCAGTGAACCGCCAGACACGTAAGTCGCCAATCCTCTGGCGGTTTACCAATGAAACGCCTAGTCCGGCCGGGTTATACTTCCGGCCGGTTTACGCCGTGGGGTATATCCCCGACACTGAGGACATCCACGGTGCGGAGACACATGTCGGCAGCTACGGCTGGTTCGCGCCGGCAGCCAAAGACGACGAGGCTTTCTCGTTCCGCGAGCAGTGATAGTTTTTCTTTATGCTGTTGTTTTTATGGATCTTTTGTTGTGTAAAAACATATACAGTTATGCAAGTCACCTGACTTGGGTTAGTCTACCATTTCAGGCGGTTGGATAAATATCCTACGTCTCCTAACCCTTCTTCCTCACCTCTCCTTCTTCCCCAACAGACCACTGCACGGGCCGTACGGATACTCCCCAACATGCGGTTGGATAAACATACTGTATGAACGAAAATTATGTGTCAGCGGGAGGATGGCTGAGTTTGGTTTGTTCACATGCGACAGGACGTGTTAGTGAGGGTGCGTTCCCTTGGTTGGGTTTGCTGTGTGTAGGAGCGACTGTGCATGTGAGGGTGCGGTGCGACCGCGACAGCCGTGCGCAAGTGTACCTGCTTTTCATTTTGAAAACTTTAGGAAAGCTTGGCAAAAATGTGTGGCGAAGTATGGCAATGCAAGTCCTAGACCCAAACAGGATAAGTACGTAGTACGTACTACGTACTAGGAGTACTACTGTTAAAAAAGAAGGTTGGTTTCACGTGTCAATTAATGCGTATTTTTTCTCCAAAGCCCAAAGAGCTAACCATCTCACTCCTCATCACTTGATTAATGCAGCGCCATGCAAACCAACCTTCTCACTTCCGCATGCATGCAGGGGATATTAATGTCCTTGGTTGCTAGTACGAGGCAAACCCCATCAATTTTACCTCGATTAGTATTAGTGGCCTTTTGCAAATTGTAATTTTGATATACTTGCCTTGTGTACAAAGAAATGGAGGTAGTAACTATATTTGAATTCCTTCCCCATTGCGGTGATGTCGACGATATCTCGAACGTTGTGGTTTGGTGAAGTGCGTTCGACGGAGAACACCATTGAGGGAGACCACGGTAAGTCATTCGCAAGTGCTGCCTGCAAGCCGAGACAACCACCTTATTTGCATCCAGGAAGTCCGTTGAACCAAAGGACGCATAAATGTACTAGTACTACTCGTACACAATAGCGTCGTCCGTCCAGCTTAGTGCGGTGAGATGGTTTCTCGAAGAAGACGATGGAGAAGCGGAGTCAGCGAAGAGTGAAATGATGCTTGCTTCATCCGTGCTTTGTGATTTGACGCCTCACTGCTTTGTGATTTGTGATAGAAGGGACAGGGGAGTAGAATCTGTCCTCTATACTATACATGTGTCCAAGAATGGGAGAAAGAGGAGAGACGTAGCATTTTTCTATTCCTTCAATCAATCAATCAGGGAGCTTCGGTTCCATCCTTTTGGCTTTGGCAACACCGTCCACAATGGTTCCCACGATGCCAAAAGCTATTTTCACATTTGGCTACACATTGTGGTGCCCTTAACCGTACCACATGGTTTTTCTCCTGTGTGCTATCTATACAAATCTCAATTATATTGATCTAAAAAATTATAGAATCAAGGTTAGTAAAAAGGAGGTGATTTTGCCGCGCGGATGGCAGGGAAGGTTTCTTATTTTCAGAGGATGTTTTCCTGGCGGTTTGCTAACATGCGGTCCCACATGTCAGTGCTTTACCAAGCTGATCCGCTTCCCACATGAGGCAGAACAATGGCAGAAGCAACACATGGTTAACTTGAAGAAGATGAGGGAGAAGCGGATTCAGCAACGAGTGAAATGATGGTTGCTTCATCCCTCCAACTTCTTTTTTTAGCTTTATTACCTCGTCCCTCCAACTTAACTGCGGGAAAGGTGCAACTTTGTGATTTGATGCCTCATTGCTCATTACTACACCGGTGCCATGACTGAGTGCTTCACCCCAGCTGCTCTGCATTGTATTCCGGTATGGCACGTGGACCCACATGTCGGCGAAAGGTACTAGAAGATTTACGAAAGCGAGCGCAACACTCTTACGACAGAGGAGTACATGACACGATGGCCCAGTGAACTGTCACTTGTACTGTATATAGTACTATAGTTTTGTTGTTTCGCACGATCCATCGTTACAAACCTGATTAAACAGGAAAGGGCGGGATTTTTCCCGCGCGGTATATGATACTGGCCATACATTGGAAAGGCAATTTTAATGTATGCAAACTGAATAATTAAGTAACAATATGATATCTAGTAAAACTAAAAACACATACTATGATTTATTGTGTTAGAGTGTAGTAGTAGTGCTGTATTCCATAGTTGTTAGATGTAACATGCGAGAACGTGTAGAGATGTAGTTTTGGAGGGCCTACAGAGATAAAAGCATAATACGTTCACCAGACTTCAAAATAAGCTGATTACGGTCACTATATATGTTTTGTGGTGATTATACGATCACTTGCTCACGGTTCAGCATCGGATGGCACTCTGTTGACCGGCCAAATAGTCTGCGTGGCACCATGTTGACTAGTTAAATTGACCGTGTTCCTTGTGGATCCCACCTGTCAGTTCGCATAGGGAAAATGTCAGATAAACACAAATTTACGCATGCACGACAAGACTCCACCCCATGCGCGGGAATCACCTGGTTGTGTATGTATCTGTCAGGGCCTGATGTGTGTGCATGCACGTGTAGGTTGAGCACTTGAGCATGAGAGTGTGTGTTGGTCGTGTGGTGTACTGGTGTGTGCATGTGTGCGTGCGTGTGTGCGTGTGAGTGTTGCGTGTGTGCGTGGCTGCGTGTGTACATGTGTGTGTTGCGTGCGTGTATGGGTGCATGTGTTCGTGTGAGTGTTGCGTGCATGCAGTTCTTGTGCATGCGCGTGTGTGTGTACAATCACTACACCAGCTCCTGTGTGTTAAAACAAACGAC
This sequence comes from Triticum aestivum, assembly GCF_018294505.1. Classification (NCBI taxonomy): domain Eukaryota; kingdom Viridiplantae; phylum Streptophyta; class Magnoliopsida; order Poales; family Poaceae; genus Triticum; species Triticum aestivum. The sequence continues at coordinate 468,285,108 of NC_057797.1, forward strand.
TCAGCATACCAATACAAGGCCACCTTGTCCGTTGTGCCCGCGGTCATGACTTCGAACCACCATCCAATATTTTTTGTCATTTGTTTTCATTCTTACTAGCAAGATGCCCGTGCATTGCACGTAACCTCAAGATGCATTTGTATGACTAGTTTATCTTGTGAGAGAAAAGGATGAACGAGGGAAGGCCTTATTTGCAAATGTGGAGAGGTGTGTGGGTACCTTTTTGCAAAATTGTCATAGTTTCTTTCCTATCCGTCAGATATAAATCGGATGACATATATTGCAGGGTGGCAGGCACACCATCATCACAAACTCTGTTTTTATAAGAGTGTATTTTATCCCTACTCTTATAAAAAGCATAGTCGGTGATGATCGTGTGCCTGCCATCCTGCAATATAGGCCGTCCAATCTATATCTGACGGATAGAAAGGAAACTATGGCAATTTTGCAAAAAGATACCCACACCCCTCTACACACTTGCAAATAAGGCCTTCCCTTGTTCATCCTTTTCTCCCACAAGATAAACTACTCATACAAATGCATCTTGATGTTCCGTGCAACGCATGGGCATCTTGCTAGTATTTTATAAGAGTGTAGATGTAGAGTAGATACAAGCCGACAGGTGGGCCCGATGGTAGTGAGATAATGTGATGCAACACTAGAGGTGCCACGTGGAGCGTTTAACTGGTCAACTAGTCGTGCCTTGAGCAAATACAGAGTTGTACGGTGAACCCGTGACTGTATAATAACCAGAAAACATAAATGGTGACCGTAATGAGTGGATTCTGAAGTCCAATGTACGTATCGTGCTTTCGCTTCAAATACAATGATCGTCACTGTATATATCACGAGAGAAAGATGAAACATGCGTGAATGTGCTGGGGGTTTACTTTTAGAGGACCTGGAGATTGTTTGTGTGCGTACGTGAAAGGGGCGTAGAGGGGGGTATGCGATGGAGAGAGAGATGCTCTTTGTTTCTCTTTATTATGACTAACTTTATATATAGTATAAAAATATACAAATTCACAGTGCAGAATAAATATCATTGTGGGCTCCATGCAATGCAAGCGTTCATACTCCTCCATATAACTTTGTAATGTTTTACATATGTAGAAATTCTAAAATATTTTTTTGGCCACACTTTATTCAAAAGGAATGTTGTATGCGAAATAAAGATGAAGAGATGGCTTTTTAGATCAATGGGGTACGTGATGTAACATGTGTGAATGTGTAGTTGATGCATTTGGCAGGGCCTAGAGAGGTATGTGTGTGTATTACATATTAGAGAGAGGCATGGATAGATGGGCCGACAGAGGGGGGGCGTGGGAGAGATAGCACAAGAAATGAGAGTGGTCTAGAGAGAGAGAGACGAATATGAAGTCACGGTGAGAGATTCCCTTGAGTGTGTATATGCAAGGGGGAGTGGATAGAGGCACCAGGAGAATATTTTTTGTGTGTGTGGTGTCTATGTTGGTATGTGTGGGTGTGAGAAGATAACGAGACGTGGGGGCAGAGGGTGTTTCACTGCATGAGGTCCGCTGGGTCAAGGTGAGGCCCTTCGTTCGGTTCCGCCCTGCGCCACATTGGTCGGCCCGTGACGCAGTTAGGGAGACCCATGGATGACTAGTCGTACGAGACAAAGATAGCATAATTGTGAAGGACTCTATGTCCACTGAAAAAGCCGGCTAGGATTTGTAACCCTAGGTTCTCGGACTAAGGTAACCCCTTTATCTCTGATATTACTATTCATCCAACCTAACTTTAAGGGGCATCCTACAGAATGCTCTGCTAGAATCATACTCGTCGATTAGGAAGAGAGGTGTGAGACAATGCGTGAGAGACAGGCCTAAAGATAATGTGCGTACAGGAGACACGTAGGCATGTCTATGTATATAGAAAGGGTCGATGGGGATTGTGCGTGTGTATGCTTGCGAGAGGAAGAGTGCTTGTGATAAAGGTTAGTCAAAACAGTCGTGAATGGTTACGAGAGGGAGGGAGGGTTATATCGAGAGCATGCGTGCGAGAAAGACACCTCGGGAGAGAGTGTGTGAGCATGTGTGAGAGACCACCGATGGAGAGTGAAACTACACATACAAGACTGCTGTACACATTGATTAAAGATATAAATTGTGTCCAAATATTAGGATGGGATCATGATATTTGCAATTCACATAAGGAACGGTCATTGATCCATCAGACATCTAGATTCTATTGAATTTGAGCATGTCTATGTTATTATTCAACACAATTGATCCACATAGTTAGTATTTTGAACTCCAGACAATGCATCGCTTTAGCAATCGAATATAACCGTGAGTATAGTTCATGTTGTGTGTGTAAAGCACATTATACATACGAAAGTTACACAATGAACATTATAAATAGCTACCTATGAACTAGCATACATTTGAATTCAACTTAAGGTGGTTTAAAAAAATTGAATTCAACATGAAGTCCATTCAATTATTTGAATTTGATATCATGGCATTTGTAAATCATACCTAAATTATGGGGGCACCAATCTTTGCTCTGATTTTGTACATAATAGAATATGTAGTCATGTACAAAATATATTCTAATTTAGCTCCTCCATTCCAAAATAATCGTAGTTATAGGATTTTCAAGTGTCAAAATTTCAAAAAGAAGCGGATAATTTAATGAGGTTTTCAAACATACAAGGTCAAATTTATCGTTGTCTATTTAGGTCAATCCTCAAAGTTCAAGAGCACTCCAAACGTGAATGCTTGTGTTTCAAAATTTCGAACAAAGCGCCAAAAGAGCCTCTACTTGCCTGAAACCGCGTGAGACCAATGTTTGGTAGTACAAGGAAATTACTTTTCTAATAACTCCGACCCGTGAAACCTACCGGCCCGACGTCCAAAGGTCTAAACCGGGGTAGGTTTGTAGCTTCATCTAGACGCCATGCAACCGCCTCCAAAAAACATTCATACACAATGGCCGCCTAAGAACACATGCGCGCGGCCGAAATCACCCCCGCCCACTATTTGGGACACCTAGAATTACCATCCTACCCCCAACCCGCAGTAGGTCCGAAAATTACAAGGGGGGCAAAGTTTGTACTTTCCCCAAATTTCAAACAAGCGTGTCCCATCTTCTGTTCAAAAAAGCCAAAAACAAGTGCGTCCCAGACAGAAACATGGTTCTCCCCCTCCCCCACGCACCCGTCTGATTCCCCATTCGTACTCCGTGGGCGCAAAAACTAACTCTCCACCAACGGCGAAACCCCAGCGTCCTCCGTCTGCCACCCCATTCCACCCATCAATTGCCGCCCTCCTCCATCACGCCCGAGCCGATACCTCGATGTCATCATCCACCGCAACCTCAACCGCAACGCCCTCCATGGCTAGTAGTTGAAGCCGAGGCCGAGCCATCCGTACCCGAGCCAGTTCAACCACGCTGTCCTGCGCCTCACCGCTGCTGCTCCAACTTCGCCACCCTCCATGGCACTAGAGCTGTTCCTGCTACGCCGTCCTTCGCCGCCTCGGATCTGCTTCCCCTCCGCTGACATACGGCCACAACAACACAATCAACAATTTGGCCATGGGTTCGTCCAAGCCTGCACCCTCCTCCAAAACATCGGTTTCCCCGGCAAAAAGAGGAAGATCGGCGCGACATGTGGAGGCGACCACACCAGCAACCGAATCTGGTACTCCTCTTCCCTTATTCGTGCAAATCTTACGTGTCTGCTTGCACGGTATTCATCCGATAGAAGACACTAGTTGACCGCTTCTTCTTGATACTAGAAGTTCCTAGTAACTCGTGATGCACAAGGTTTCTCCTCATATACTATTTCACCTTAGCTAGAGGTCCGTCGCCCCCCTGAATTTCAATTCCTGGTCAGTTGATTCCCAATTAACGGAAGCATTCCGCGGCGTACCAGGCGCTAGTCCTCCTATTACGCCGGGGATGCAGTGCCTCGGTGTTTATCTTAGGGGCGTGTGGGGCCTAGAGCTACTGGCGCCCAATCTAGAGGTCGGCCGGGATTAAAGGGATGGCCTAGGGGCGCTGCTAAGAACGGCGGTGGTGTGAGGTCGAGCGGAGGGCGGGGCGGCGGAGGCAGGGGTCTGGGCCGGTGGTTGCTGGTGGTTCGAGAAAGATCGTCAATAGTGACTGGCGGGAGGTAGACGAAGGCCATCTGCCCATTCCTTATAGATCGGACGGTTCATTAAAAATATTGACTGGCCTATTTATTTTCAGTCAACTGTTATCTTGATATGACCACATGTGGTGGTGTGCTAGAGGAGTACCTGCATTTCCTGTGCTCATATATTACAAAATCATACGGAGTAGAATCTAATTTTGTTTGCCATGCAATGTTGTAGAGCTATCATATGTCTCCTGTCATTTATTTTTCAGCCACCTGCTATCTGCTACTTTTACAATGCACTAGTTCAGCACACACTTCACCCATACTCTCACTATTGTGTTTTTATGCAAGGGTATTTCAGACTCTGCTGCTATGCGAGAAGCAAAAAAGAAAAGAGAGAAGTCGCTCCAGCGTCGTACATGGATAGGCCAGATCCGTTTCAGCCCTATAATAGGTGCAGTGTCAGCAGATGGAGACAGTAAAGGTAGCTCTGGAGTTGATGACCTCGCTTGCAATGAACCACCATCCCAGGTGCTTGCTTTAACTTCACGGTGTCATATGTGGTTGCATGTTCCATATGGTGTCTAGCCTGTATTTGAAAGGCCAAAGTCCGTATTTATTAAGATAAGGAAAGATATTTTTTACATGAACCACCATCCCATGAGCACCAGAAGACAAATAGCTAGTCAGGGCACTGGCCGAGCCAGTGACAAGCCCAGCAAAGAGAGGCACCACCTGGAAGCCAACTAAAAAGCCGCGATGGTGGCGAAGCAGCCCGCCTCCCACCAGGCTCTCAGGTCCTAGATGATCATGCTCACCACTCCAGCCGGATGTCTAGCTTGTATTGCTTCCAATTTGGTTAAATTGCATCTGCTTAGCTTACACATTATACCTTTGAATATGACATGCCTTTTTGTTTTTGGTACATACTAGTACATTTGTGTATTAACCATGTTGTTACATCAAACTAATGTTCTTGTGTATCCCTCATCAATCACTTGTGATGAGGTAGTCAGGCAAGTGGATTACTCCTCATTTAAAGAATGCAGCGTCAGCCTCCCAACATGATTCTCAAGAAACAACAAGGCTAGATGAAGATAGTGAACGTAGCTCAGTAGTTGATTACCGCATTTCCCCTACACTAGCATCGCAGGTGCTTGCTCTAACTTGGCAGCGTGTATGTGGTTGCATGTTGCATATGGTGTCTAGATTGTAATTCTTCCAATCTGGTTAAACTACATGTGCTATTCTGCTTAGCTTATACATTATACATGTTAATGTGACATGCCTTCCTGTATTTAGTACATAGTACATATGTCTATTAAGTATGTCCTCACATAAAACTATTGTTTTTTTGTATCCCACATAAATCAATATGACGAGACACCTTCAGTATATGCAGTGTGATATTAGTTGCATCTTTGATATGATTTATAGCATGCGCTGCTTCTAATTTGTTGAAATGACATTTATGATGGGACACTTTTAACTTGTCAGAGTCATATTGGTTGCATCTTTCACGTGGTGTCTAGCTTGCATTGCTTCTTATTTGGTGAAATGGTTTCTGCTTAGTTTACACAAAAAATTGTGAATATGCCATGTCGTCCTGTTTTTCGTATTATTCCATCCTGGAATCATGTGTTTTCCTTACATCAAAGTAGTGATTGTTATTATCATGCACAAATGAGTTCTGAAGAGTGAATTTTATTGCTTTTTCTTGCCGGTTTTACTTGACAATTCAAAATCAATAAAGCGGAAGGAAGTTAGCAAGGCAGTGCATGAAGGTTCTCCTTCCAAATGGAGGGCCTCTACAGATTCTACTCCTCCACCCCCCAAGATGATTTCCAAGATAACACATGCATAGAAACTCAACGTAGCTGTGTTGGTGATGAGCACGTCTCCCCTAGTGCACCATCACAGGTGCTCCCTCTAACTTGGCACTGTTTTATGTGGTTGCATGTTATGTATGATGTCTAGCTTGTATTTATTCTAATTTTGTTGAATTTCATCTGCTTACTTTACACATTATACTTGTGACTAAGACACGTGTTCCTGTTTCTAGAACATACAATATATGTCTATCACACCATGTTCTTACACCAAAGTACATTTGTTATGAAGAACTAAATTGTTATTCGTTTTTCTTGTCGGCTTGACTTAACATGGCACAGAGAAAGAGGAAGCAAGACAGAACGACAGGGAAAGGGAAGCGGAACAATCCTGCAGATTCTGTTGGTACTGATGGTGCAATAGAAGGTCAAAGTCCAGCGGGAAATTGTATCGACAGGGTATCCCGTGCTACACGAGTTGCAGAACAAGCCAAACAGAAACAAATAGCTGCCACCAAACAAACAGAGACAACCCTAGTTGTTGCAACACCTTCCACATTACCACCAGCTGCATGATTTACTCGTTGGTCAACTCAGCTAGCAGCACGTTCCCAAGCTCCGTTGCGACCTGACACTACTTCCAAAGCACTCTTGACACAAGATGAGTTGGCAAGATTAGATGAACTTTGTGAGCTTCAATAGCAAGAAAGTAGTTGTTGGAGTCAAGTTACAGTTGCATGCTTCTTTATATGTAGTCTCACAGTTTGATGTACACTAACACTTCCTATGCTTGTTGTTGGACTAGCACCTAGGCGCAAGAGGAAACAAACATCAGGGATAATGCTCGATAGGTTAACTAAATCTAGAGGAGGAAGAATGGAGATCCATTTTGAGGCAGGTTTAAAAAGGCCCAGCCAAGTTAGTATCAGAGGCAGCGGTTGCTGTTAAGTGTCATGTACGTATCCTCCCAACATGGATTCAGTACAGGAATGACAAAGACAAAACCCAGTTCAACACCTTCCTCGACCATTCATCTGTAAGTATGGTTATGTATGGAAACTAGTAATATCATCTTGGTCTATCCAATACTTTCTAGGTTGCTGATAATGAGACTCCCATAATTTTCAACATATGAGGTTCAAGTTGGATAGCCAAGATGATGCAACCAGACAAGCTTGCACCCATGTTTTCAAGTCTGCTCTACGACAGTATCGGTATAACTTGAGGAAAACTCACTTTGAAGGCAAGGCTAACAGTGAACTTGCCCAAACATCTCGAGTGGAAAAATACACTCGAGAGGCCTCGTTAAACACTGGTCCAATCCGAAGTATCAGGTACATTATATATATATATATATGTGATCAGATCACATGTTGAAGTCCTATTTATGCATGTGCCACACACATCTATCTTCTTGTAGGTGAACTGTTCAAAGAATAAGGCCAACCATATGAAAGTGAAATTCCAACAGGCGACAGGATCCCGTAGCTATATTGCACACTCCGAGGCTCTTGTAATTAGTTGTTGTTTCACTCTTTTCGTTGTACCATATTATCAGATCTATATTGACTTGTTCCAAATGCAGAGGAAAGCCTGCAAGGACCAAAAAGTACCTCAACCAAATGTTGTGGAAATTTTCAAGGACTGTCACACCAGCAAGAAGAAGGGCATGACTGCACCAGTCAAAGCCGCTGTTGTAGGTCCTTAATCCTCATGCCTTTTAACTACTACTTACTCTGACTTGTGCCTTGAACTGCATGGTTTGCAGCCAATGTCTATTACTCTTTTCAATATTATACACAATTGTCTTAGCGTATCATTGCACCTTACAAGGTTTAAAAGAGAGGAGTGATGTTCCTTTGATCTTGACCTGTAATCTAGTTCCGTGCTGGACTTGCCCACACAATGTTACAATTGCCTGTTTGTCTATTCTCAGTTGTTTTGTGATATGAATGATGTCATACTATGCTTACCGTATTATAAACTTCATCTCTTTATCCTTAGCCCTCAATACAATGTGAAGAAATAGACAATACATTAGCGATGGTACATGGTCATATGTTTGGAACCTGGTTTTATTATGTACTTTGCAATAAAATACAACTATTATTTTACATGGGTTCACCAGAATAAGTTCTATATATAGACCAAAGCTATTTTGTTTGGTTTTGCTGCCTCCTTAATATCTTCTGTTCTAGTACTACTAATGTAAAACCACAACTTTTCAGCGAGCTATCAAAGAAATGGTGGAACCGCCACCTTCTGAAGGTGGCGAGGCAACTATAACCGCAATGTCAGCTCTTGCTGCAGTGGGTCAGTACCTGTCCACTAACAGTGCCAAAAGCACGTTCCTGCGTAATACTGGCTTGGTTGTTAAGGCAATCTCGTCCAAACTGCCCCATGATCAAGATATGCAACCTCAAAACAATGTTGTATCTGCGCTCCAGACACAAGTCCATTCCCTAACAGAGACACTTTGTGAAACAAGGAGATACATTGTTCGATGTTGTCAAGATATGCATGGTTTTGAAACCAGACTATCAAACATTTTCTATGTTGTTCAGGAGCCTAGGAGAACTGAAGGCGAAGGTTATGGTGCTCCATCGGACAATACAACATGAAAACGTAACAATCAGGTCAAATGAACTGAGCTTCTGAACTTCTGGTGGTGCATTTATCTGCTAGACTGTTAACTTTTATGCCAACCTTCCTTTTGTTTTATAGTTGTAATTTTTTGGTGCGATACAAAATTTGTTCTTAACATGCAGCCACCGACTTAAGAAAATAGCAAGCCATTTTTGTATAGTGTAGGGTGTTCCCTATATTTGCACTGGTGGCGAACTTTGATGCCCATCAGCTGTAGTTAACATGGGCCTCCTACGGTCCGTAGAAACAATGTGCCTTCTAAGGGCCGTAGAAACAATGGGCCTTCTACGTGGCGTATAAACAATGGGCCTTATACGGGCCATAGACACAATGGGCCTTCTATGGGTCGTATCATCAATGGGCCTTCAACGGGCCATATGATTGGTTGGCCAAACATGGGCCAACAACAGACCACATTATGGCCGTAAATGGGCTAGAGTTGAAATCGTTCATGGGCCGACCATAACGGGCTGTATTTTGATGACGCTATGAAAACGGCCCAACGTATTAACGGGCCACAAATGGGCCGACTGTAACCATGGGCTGAATTTGGCCCATAAGAAGAAAATGACAGTAATGGGCCATAAGTAAACGAATGTGGAAATGAGCCCAAGAATAAATGGGCCTCGAGAAGGCCGAAAGATAACATGGGCTGGAAACGGCCCAAGTGAATAATCGGCCCTTAATGGGCATAAAGTCATACACTGTTCATTACGGGCCAGTTTCACCACATGCCGTTAATGGGTATAAAGTGATACACTGGTCATTACAGGCCAGTTTTACCACGAGCCGTTAATGGGACGAGAGTAAAAAGGGCCTCATATGGGCCAAAAGACATCATGGGCCATACATGGGCCGGCAGTTAAAACAGGCTGGAATTATATTGGACGGCCCAGATGACGCTACTGGGCCTAATTCGGATAGGCTGTAAATGGGCCCTGGGTTAGCGGGCTATAAATGGGTTATATGCGAACAAGCCATTAACAGGCTTGCCGTGGGCCAGCCCGCCACCTTTTGACCAAGTCAAACGGGTCGGCCTTTTCGCAGGAATGGGCCTCTATTGGGCCGAGCCACATATCGATGTATCATAGGCGCTTTGGGTCCAATGAGTGGATGACATCTGTCCCAACGGTGAGCCGACACGTGTTTCCTCTAGCCAATGATGATTTTACACGTGGAAAATCCCCATTGGTCGGGGCTGTTAACGGGTTATCGGATCCAAAACTGGACCCGATAGCTAAGCGGCATTCCGTTACGGTGGATGCCACGTGTCGGTCACCCCTGAGGAAAGCACTTCTATGACGCGCGATTTATTGTCATGGAAGTGGATACTTCTGTGATGATAATTTTGGTAATGTCATGGAACACTTCTGCGACAGCACAAGTATGACTATCTTGATTTTGTCATAAATTTTTCATGGATGTACATGCATGACAGAAAATGTGACCTACTGTGACAAACACGTATCATCACGGAAGTGTATTCTTTTGTAGTGATGGCCCCTGTCAGCCGCCGCCTTCGGGTCGTCAGGCTTCAGGTCGGCGGCCATCTTCTCCAACACCTGCTACGCCCGGGGGTCGGTGAGCTTCGAGCTGAGCCACGCGTCATGGGGCGAGGGCCTCTCCATCGGCAGCGACAACCGAGGGTGGGAGCATTTGGCGTCCATAAGGACCCGGTTGCTCCTAAAGTTCTCAGCCTTCTTCCCAGTCTTCGAGATCGCGTTGGAGCCATTGGCCACGAAAAAGTTGGCACACCCAAAGCAATGGTCGTCCTTGTTCCGGAGGTAGAAGAAATGACAGAGAAGCGCCACGGATGACATCACCCCCACGAATGCCTCACAATAGAAGGTGAAGATCGACAGGAGGAGGACGGAGTTGGGATGGAGATGAAGGGCGTGTAGCTTGTAGTGGCTGAGGATGGCATAGACGAAATCAGAGAAGGGAGGGGCCAGCCCTGCGACGATGCTACTCACGAAGATGGGGTAGAAGGTGTTGTCCGAGGCCTCTAGCTCGGCAGAGCCAGCCCAGAGCGTGCTCTTCCCCTTATTGTTGCTACCCTCTGCCGTCATCAGGAGCATGGAGGTGAGGTTCTTCTCCGAAACACTAGGCGCACTTAGAGCCGGCTCATACCAGGCGGGCGAAGGAACGGCCTTTGCCTTGCCGGACGCCATCGATTGCAGGATCGAAGGGAAATTGGCGCAGATCTGGAGTCTTTGGGAGCGAGAAGCAAGAAAGGGGATCTGGAGCAAGACGAAGGAAGGCAATGAAGGCACTATGGCACGCACCAGCCTTTTGTCCGGTAGGGGCAGTTGCCGAGGCAGTGTGGGAAGCGGAGACGCCCACGACCTATCAATCGCCATGCGGCAATCAAGGCCGCAGGCTATTGGGGCCCGCGGCGCTCCGCACTTGACCCTTGGCTTCGCCTCGAAGCCAAGTCCGAGCGCGCCTTGGGCCCGGGGGCTACTGTCGAATTCCTGGGAACAGGGGTACCCAGACTGGCCTGCTTGCGGCCCAGGGCGTGTGTAGCGACCCGACCTGAAACGGTCAAGTCTCTATGCTTCAGTGTCATCCCTCGATCGATAATGCTGACACACACAGTACTCGAGGATTTATAACAGAGTAACAATCACACACTTATTACATTGAATGTCTCAAAAGAGAACTTATTACAATAAATATGGCTTAAGGCCATCTAATACGATAACAACGGAAGGCTTGGAAGATAAAGTGAGTCCATCAACTCCAACGGCATAGCTGAGCTGCACGGCCACGACCTAACGAACCTTACTCCTCGTCTGAAAAGTCTGCAACATAATACGTTGCAGCCCGAAAAACGGGTTAGCACATGGAATATGCTGGCAAAGTAACACAGTAGAGCAAGAACAGAATAATGCTATCACTACATGCATATTTGGCAGGTGGAAAGCTCTATGGTTATAGTTTTTGCAAAAAGACAATTTTTCCCTACAACAAAGGAATATATTTTATTTAACTATCATGGTAGTTGAAACATCAGTGATAAGGTTCCTCCAACTCAATCCCAATTAAAGTAATTAACAACCCAGCAATATTATTTAATAATGACGAGATACTTATGATACTCCAAGTACTAGATACTCAAGATGTCCATAACCGGGGACACGACTAACCATGATTAGTTTATACACTCTGTAGAGGTTTGCACACTTTTCCCCACAAGACTTGATCTCCTCTATTGGATTTCTCGCACTACATGGTGTTTGAGAAATGGATGACCGAGACATAGTCTTTCAGAAGCATTAACTCCTTACTCTGGGCAGACCATACCAACCTACATCCCTCTACCTGCTGATCCACCTATTCCGGAGCTTCACACAACTTACTCAACTATGCTAGAGCCCATAATAGCTTGTGGCTACACATGGAATTTTCTAGCATGAAAATATCTCAGCTCCCTTTGAGCCTGGGTGGTGGACCATAGGATTATCACACGGGTACTCCAGGATATCCTACGACAACATTGGATTCCCTAGGTGCCCAACAAACAATCCACCCAGATGTGTATTCAAGTTGCCACCTTAAGTTGAACCATTAATTAACAATCTCACTTCTGTCATGGATTTCACTCAACCAATCTACGCCTACGAGCATAGCATAGCAGTATAAGCATAACGTATAAGTAACTCCCAAGGTTTGAATATAACAGGGCAACAGGTTCTACCTCATCAACTACTTCCCAACCCACATGTTAATCACATCCTAACCATGCAATGTTTGAGGATTGGAACTAATGTATAAAAACTGAGTGATAAAGGGGTATGATAAAAGTGTTACTTGCCTTGTTGATGATCCGCAAAACCTAGGAACTCGTAGTAGCACGCTTCACACTCCGAGTGTTCTATCACAAACAAACAATAGCATACATAAGCAATCAAGCAAAGAAACATGGGTAAATCTCAAATAAGAAGATCTAACCAGAAAGTTCAACTTAAGAACTCCGGTTTGCGAAAAGAATCAAATCAAACGGAGCAACGAAACTCAAACTGCGAAAGAAACAAGATCCTTTTACTAATCTGGACTAAGGTCAAATTTTACAGTACCAAAATCATGTTCAAGTTGGTAAAACGGAAAGAGGGTTGGAGACAAAGATCTAGGCGCTTGAATCGCCTCATTCTGATAAACGAGCGAAAAGATAAACTGAAATGAAAATCAGATCCGAAATCATGATTGAAAATAATCATGCAAAATCCGAGAAAAAGAAAACTAACGAACAGGCTAATGAACAAACGTTCGTAGTCAGTAACTAACGAGCGAAAGTCGTTCATTAAAACGAACTACGGATGAACGTCTGCAAAGTAACTAAACTGAGAAAAACTGGCGAACCATTGTAATAAAAAAAACTAGGGCTTTCTAACAAAAAACTGAACCGGTTTTTCTTTAAAAAAACCGAACGACACTTATAACTCCGGCGAGGTCCGGCGGGGCGGGGCGGGGCGGCTCCGGTGAGGCGG